>NW_015387445.1:11985-17717 GCF_001527695.2 Protobothrops mucrosquamatus | reverse complement strand
TCAGCTAGCAGGACTGGCCTAGGGGAAATTTTTAACCGGGTTTTTAAAATAATTTTAAATTAAATATAGGCCAAGTATTAATATTTTCTTTTAATTATGTTTTTTAACTATAGTATTTGGTATTTTGTATGTGTTTTATTCAGCCTGTTAGCCGCCCTGAGTCCGCAAGGAGAAGGGCGGGATATAAATACAATAAACATAAACATAAACAAACATAGGTTGCTTCTCTCCTTGATTAGTTTCCATCCATTGCTTCTTGTCCTTCTTCTACTGTAAATTGTCAAAACTGACTTGAATGCTGCAAAGTCCTTATCTCTGTCCATCAGACATATTATATTTGTGATAATAAACTGCTTTACTTGGGTGATTATATATTTAAAATAATGCAAAATGTATGCTGCTAATAACTCCATGTGTGAATAAAAAAAAGTCTAGTTTTATCATTGTTTGATGTGACAGCTGTAATTCGAAGACTTTGAGATCATTACAGATTCAGAAATAACCTATCACATCATGAAGGTCTATCCTCCAATATCTAAAGCTACTGTAAAGCGTTTTACAATAAACTTTCAAAATTAACATTGTTTACTTACCAGGCCCAAAACTATTGGAAGGTAGCTCTGTGTCTGAGCCATGTTTTTGAGACTGTAAAGTTACAAGCAGATGGCCATATAGCCCAGTTTTTTGACAATGTAGTTCGAGTTTCAGTAAGCAAACTCCTCTACGTTGCAGCTCTTTCAGGGAGATTCCTTCTTGCCATGCTCTGAAAAAAGATCATGCAAAGAGAAAAACCATGCCTTTGTTAATTAGATGCCACCTGAGGAGCTAAATCATATTTGTTGCCCTCTTTGCCTCCATCCAGACAGAACATTGGTGGACAACAAAAAACATCTCCATATACATAATAATGTTATTTATTTTAAAGATGTATATAGGCACTCGTCTTAAACAATTCTGGGTGACTTGCAGCATTGTAACAAGTCTTCTCAAACCTCCAAATATGTTGAACTAGAACACTCATAATTTCCATTTGAAGGACATCAAAGTAGATAAAACCTTGCAATATCTCCACAATATTCATATTTGTGCATTTTTGATGGCCCATTTAGCATTTGGCAATTTCAAGACTGCTTGTTTTCTTGTGCCATAATATCTTGCAGATGCTAAACTTTGAAGGAATCATGGACCAAATCAAACCAGTTTCTAACTCTTATACCTATGTTTAGCAGGGATGCATCAGATTTTGGGGTGGGGAAAAACCATATATATGTTTTGAATGGCATGCTTGCAGCTATTCTCCCCAAAATAATAGATGTGGATAGGATTTTGTTTTCATTTCCTCTTAATGTAAAGTAACATAGCTAATAGGATTGCTCTCTAGCCATAAATTTAATTTCCTTTTCTGTCAAATTATGAACTATAATTTGGTAATACATGGAGGTCTCCAGAGATTCCACTCAAGGCTTTTGTGGCGCCTGAATGGCTGAAGGACCTGGCATTATGCATTCCCACTGCCCATCTAAGCAGCCTGTCAAAAGAGTTGCCACTTTGTCACATATTCCCTCATTTTTGTTTTTCAGCTGAATATTTCACACTAGGAACAAATTACATATTTCTTAATATCAGAAAATGAACAATAGTTCAAAAAAGGTCACAGATTTAAGGAACAGATAATTTTTAGTCTTCAACAGTTTTTAATGTATATGTATATATTTAATTGGGCTATAAAACATGTACTTATTGCATTTTTCCAGAAATCAATTGCTAGATATTCCTGCATTCTTATATCTTATTGTCTGACAATGCAATGGCAGTTGCTCAAAGTCACCCCCTCTACCCAATGTTATCTTAACATTTCATTTATTTATTGAAGTTATATTCTATCACAATCTATTGATTCTTGTTACTATATTGTGCAAACCCAAACAGCAGTAATTTATTCATAATTAAACAGACTACAGATTTTTACAAAGTGTGGATCAAATATACTGGTATAACTAGAAAAAATACTCAATTACTAGCTATAAGCATTGAGATATTATCATGTTGAGGATGGGAAGAAATCTTAATCATATCTCAGAGCCATTTGCTTTCTAAAAATTCACTTCAGGGCCTACACTAAGCAACAAATTAAGTATTGTCTCAAGTACAACCCCTTAAAGATTACCCGGGTCAATTTAAATAGGATTTTGTCCAGGTGTTGAGATTGCTTTGATCAGTTTGGTGGATGATTTATGCTGGAAGGTAGATGGGGGCAAGTACAATTATTCCAGTTTTTCTGGACCTCTCAGTAACTTTTAATACCCCTGACTGTAATAACCTTCTTGGCTACCTGGGTAGGCATTGCAGTGATCCTGACCCTTCCTCTCAGGATGTGTCCAGATACGTAGTGTTGGGAGACTACTATTTGATACATAAATTGTTGATCTATAGAAACCCATAGCATTCTACCTTTCCTCTGCTGTTAAACACATACATGAAAATGCTGGAAATCCTTCAGGACATGGAGTAGAATTCATTAGTATGCTGATAACACCTACTTTATTGCTCCCTAGCAATGTTGCTGCAAGACAGAAATCAGTGACCTTGAACATTGCCTAATTTCAGTAATGTGATGGATGAAGAACAGAAAAAGTTGAAATCAAAAAGTGAGGTTTAGCCTGTTTTATTTATTCTCTGGGCTCTTAGAAAAAAAACACATATCCAGTCAAAAGAAAGTGACACTGTATTCAATGCATTATTATAGGTACAGGACTTTTCCTCTTACCTCTTAACTAATGTTATTCTAATTACTTGCAACTATTATGATTAGGGAATACATTAATCAGCAACTTCCAAGCAGCTCATATGTGACACCAAAACTATATTTAAGTTCTTCAACTATCTGGATTTTATGTCTTAATGAGTACTTTTAAATTATTAGTTTATTCATAAGTGCTTTCAACTCTGCTATCTATAGAGCTAGAAAGATACTGGATTCACACATCACAAAAATCCATGCTACAATTGTCTGGATTAGCATACTTTGTAAATCAGTCATTATGGCTGATATTTTTTATAGTTTATCACTATTTTTGCTCTGTCATTCTGGTCAACTGACCAGCAATACCCTATAGTTATTTTGAAGTAAATATCACACAGGTTTATAGAATTTAGCCCTCATACAAGTAGCTACATTTACTATGGTGTTTATCTACTATTAAATATACAAACACTGTATTTACACAAATATTTCTAACAGACTCAATTCTCCAAAGGCAGATTTGCTTAAGGGTTTCAAGTCTTCAATTATAAGGCAGGTGATACAGATACTCTAGCAAAGCTAGGTCAACCTGCTGTCGTTACCTATTCTTGCCCTAATAAATGTCTTTAAGCCAGGTTGTTAACCAATACTGGCTAGCAGCAATTTAGACTTAGGAAACAGATATTTGAACGAGCTTGTTTACAAAGGTCAAAATATATAATTTAAGCCATTGCTTAAATTAATACATTCATATTTTTGCCACGGGGAATGCTGAGAAACCAGCTGCCCCGCCTAGCCGAAGGATACCTTGCTTCCGAAATTTCGGCCTCTCTTTCCTCCTTTAGCAACTCCATTTGCCGGGACACAAACTCTCCCACCAACGCCGCCATTGCTGCCGGCTTGAGCGGACGCCTCGAGAAGCCCCGTTCTGGGGAGGACAGCAGGCAACGATGTACCGACCACGGCCCTTTAAAACCTGGCTCTCATTGCCCGACGGCCCCTATAAACGGCGAGCCAGCTGTTCCAGGGCTGAACTTCCGGTTCCGTTGGGCGCGCAAGCGGGAGGAAACCTGGCCGGCTTGTAATGGCAATAGTGGCGTCTGCCTTTGGTTACGGGCGGCTTCTTTCTCGAGCAGGTGAGGGGGTGATTTTCCTCAGTTAAGCTCTCATTCAGGTTGGCTACCTTCTGGTATTTTTCTGTTAAGGTGGCTCGGCTGTTTTATTCTGTACTTTCTACCTGCATCGTGATTATCGTCTGTGTTCTCTGCTGGTTTTGAATGAAAATCCTTCCCTTCTCCTGCATTGAGCCCTTGTTTATTCTGGCGTTTTAATTCAGACATCGTTCTCTTTCCCCCGACCCCATGCTCTCCCCAATTACGTTGGACTTCACCCCTTCAATCATTGAGGATGCTCCGATGTGTAACTCGGAGCATGTGGTGAGTACTAGGTGAGGAAGGGTGCTTCAAGTCATGGATAATATACAGGTAGACCTCGACTTACAAACAGTTTATTTAGTGACCGTTCAAAGTTACAGTGGCGCTGAAAAAAAGTGACTTGTGACAGTCTTCCACAGTTATGAACTTTGCATAATCATGTGATCCAAATTAAGATGTTTGGCAACTGGTTTATGACCGTTGCTGTGTCCCAAAGTCTTGTGATCATATTTTATGATCTCCTGACAAGCAGAGTCAATGGAGAAACCAGATTCACTTAACAACTGGGTTACCAACTTATCAGCTGCGGTGATTCACTTAACTGTGACAAGGTTGTAAAATGAAGCAAAACTCACTTAACAAATGTCTTGTTTAACAACAAATGTTGGGCTCCATCGAGGACTACTTTGTTTTGTTGTTTTGCCTTATTGCATCTTCACTGCTAGGAAGTTGTATATATGAGTTCCTCATAATACAGGTAATCCCTGTATTATAGGGACCTCGGCCTTTAAGAAGCAAAGCATGTTTAGTCAGGCTTTGAACCACCAAAGTTCAAATGTTTCTTGCATTTTTCCCCCTAAATTTCAGTGTGGCCTGAGTATCCTCAGTACAGTATCCTCTGTATTATGTTTGCATGTTTCATTTATTTATATTATGGTTACAAAAAAGTCCAAAAACTTTGAAGCTATTCATTGTTTGAAAATTAAAGTCTGACTCAAACCAAACTAACATAATAATGGTAAGACTGATATTGGTAATAGTGCCTTTTACTGTTTTCAGTCTTAATTTTATTAATTTAATAGGTAGTGTAAAATACTTTAAATATTCAACTTTTTTTCATTTGTTTTGGGTGCTTTGGTAGTTTATAACTAAACTGCTTCGTAACTGGGTTTTTTTAGCATTGCCAAATTGTTTTATTTTTTAGGATGTAAGTGTATGATAAAAATAATTTTAATCTCTATTCCAACTGAATTTTCTGCTAGATTCTTGTTACATGCTTTTTAAAAAGTCTGATAGTTAAAGTGACAAGTTTGGTAAATTAGTTATTTTACTCTTAAGTATAAATTCACTCAAGGCTATATTTACTTAGGTGTGAATAGTATTAAGCAGCACCCCACATTTAATAACATGGAGTAATAGCTGACTACTCCAATGGCAGTCAAAATTGAGATCCTACTATTCCCTTCTTACTCTTTCAAACTCTAATATTGGAACAACACACACATACATACTAATAAGCATTCCAAGAAAGTAAAGTATTTGTCATTACATGCTTTGAAAGAGCTGTTTCAATTAGTATATGTGCAGGTTTTGTCTATCAGAAAAGTATTGGTTCAGTTGGAGCAAACTTAAGCCTTGGGGTCTTTAGTCAGCCATTTTTGCTGACATTTTCCTGCAGATAACTGCTATTGTTCATTTATTTATAAATAGGTAATTTTTATTCCAAGATTCTATTATGTGTGTTATGTAATTGTTTCTAAAAGAGCCAAAAATAGTTTTAAAAGATCTTTGCCAGAAAGAGGAAAGTCTTGTTACAGTCTTTTCACCTGGCTTCA
>NW_015387445.1:0-5192 GCF_001527695.2 Protobothrops mucrosquamatus | reverse complement strand
TAACTTCAAAATCTTTTTTAATTTAAATTCATCTGAATCCTTAATCCATTTACAGAAAACTTTCTAAAATCAACACTGTAATAACCCTTTTGCTGTGTATTGCAAAAAAGAAAAACCTCTTTAAAACTGTATACATATCATTTTCTTACTTTTTAAATGGATTGAAGAGAAACACTCAGCAAGTGCCAAACTTGCAGTACTGATGAGTTTTTTTTTAATCTTTAACAAACAATAAGGGGGGAAAGCTCCAAAGCGATTAAAAAGATGAAGTTTGGTTGACCTTTGAGACCCTCTAAGAGGCTAGAAGATTAATAGTTCAAAGTACAATGGAATCCCATGACTCCCAGCTGTTTGCAAGGGACCAGTAAAACATCAGTTTCTGTTACCTACTCACCAAAAAGAGCTGTCTGGAGTATGCATAGGTAATCCAAAGATCTCCCCATCCGGAGAGAGAATTTTTGGCAATCTGGATCCAGTATCCAGCTGCCTTTCAGCTGCAATATCTCCCAGTCATTTTGCCATTCCTCACTTGAAGTGACTTCAAAATACAGGTAGTCTTTGGCTTACAACCATGGTTAAGCCCCAAATTTATGTTGCTAAGTGAGACATTTGTTAAGTGAATTTTGCCCCATTTTATGACCTTTTTTGCCACCGTTGTTAAATGAATCACTGCAGGTATTAGGTTAGAGACACGGTTGTTAAGTGAATCTGGCTTCCCCATTGACTTTGCTTGTCAGAAGGTGATCACATGACCCCGGGATACTGCAACCGTCATAAATATGAGTCAGTTGCCAAGTGTCTGAATTTTGATCACATGACCCTGGGGATGCTGCAACGGTCATAAGTGTGAAAAATATCATAAGCCACTTTTTTTAGTGCCGTTGTAACTTCAAACGGTCACTAAATGAACTTGCAAGTCGAGGACTACCTGTATTAGTTTTTCTACAATGGGCATAGAGAAAGAAATTGAATCAGCTAGTTTCCCATCCAATTTACCAGCTTCTTCCTCAAGCCATAGAGAAAGATCTTCAGCCATCAGCTCCTTGAGCTGCAAATAAATTTTCAAACGCTTCCTTTTTGCTGTTCCGAAGGGATTTATCAATCCTTTCATTCTCCATCGTTCAGTCAGAACTGAAGAATTCTTGGATAAGAAGGGAAACGTTTTCAAGGAATAAACCAAGAAAATCCTGCTGCCTTTTGAAAAAGCACCTTTGGGACAACCATGACCTGGATGATTGACAATCTCCATAGACGTTGGTTGGGACTTTTTGAAAGCCTGATTGCTATGTCAAAGGGAAAGCCATTTCAAGTGGTGATTTTGCTCAGCAGAGCAATCATCACCATCTCCCTGCCTCCCTGCCTGCAATAGAATGGTACCATCCTGAGATGGCTGAACCCTTGGTTGGATGAAATGTGAACAGGACAACATGCACAACAACACACAGGGGTTTGAATACAAGGAGTATATATTTGTAGCCTGTGATCTGGCAACCATTCTTTTTTTCTTCCTCCAATTTTATATAATATAAAAGGGAAGGAGGAATCAAAATATATGATAAAGATTTTCAGAAGGCTTTTCTCAATCATTGAAATCCTGTTGATCACCCATGGGCAAAAAAACATAGTTTCATCTACTGTGGTTAGGTGAATTAACCGCTGTTGGATGGACTTGCTCAAAAATAAACCATAATTCATAGTTAGGTTTATGCCAGGTACCCAAATTTCCCCTTTGAGATACTGCTTTTTAATTGAAAGCTTTTAAAAACCAGTGTATAAGCAACAGACTGGCTGCATGGTGTCTGATAATCATGTCAATACATGTTCCAAATGATCTCCCCAACTGCTGGAAGTAGTTATATTTTAAATATGCTCAATACATTGCTTGTTTTGAACTAGTTTTCCATCAAGCCTTATTATGCCTGAAGGATGCAGAAAGCCCACTGCAGCTCATAGTAACTTCCCTCACCAATTCCCCAAGCCCCCCCACCCCCCAACCTTTAGACGCTGACATTCTTTTAAGCGAGGCTTCCAGATATCGAAACACAGACATCCTGCTTGGAAAGTGTGAGTTGTCCCACACAGAGTAGGGGGTCTTCCTCAGTGTAATCAAGGAGTTGGAGATTGACTTCCCTGCCAGTGCAAAAACCTATTACATTCTGGAATTGGTTAAGTAATTCATTCTTCTGTTTCTGCTTCTCTGGTAATCATGTTTTATGATTCATGCTTCTATATGTGAAGGGGGCTGGACTAGAAGATCTCCAAGGTCCCTTCCAGCTCTATTCTATTCTATTCTAAAATTTCTTGGCTAGGGGGATTACACATTTTTTTAAAAATGGGACTTGAGAGATGCAATCAAGCACCCAGGAGCGGGACCCAAAGTTTTGGCTCTAGCTTGTTGTTGTTGTTTTTTAAAAAAAATAATGGAAGTAGTCCTTATTATAAACTGGACTCCTTGATTGTAATATTTATAATAGCAGATTCTTGTTATTTCACAGGCTAGTTCCAAAAACATCCTTGTCATCACCTCCATGGCCTGAAATCAAGCTACCAGATCCGGCAGAAGAGGCAGAACATCACAGAGGTAAATAATCTGTACCCACTCAAAAAAACATAAAGTATGACCCTTCTGTTTGTTTCATTTTGATATTGTCACTGCCTCCCTTTTGTTTCTGCTTTTGATTTAATAAAGACATGTAATCATTAGCACAGAATAACAGAAGAAACACAAGCAACATTAGTATTAGTGAAGTTGTCTTCAGGAGTTTCATACAGAAAGTGGCTAGATTTGTCTTCTAGATATTGACGTGGTGTGCCCTCTTAGTGAATGCAATCACTATTGGCAGATTGTTATGTAATCAGCATTGCTTCCTTAAAGACCCAACCCTACCTCTTATGTTTCATAATCCCAAAAAGAAAGCCCTCACTTTGATTGGTGCTAACTGTGCCCCGTCTGAGAACATGTGAATGAAACAGTGTCTTTTGCTAGACTTGAACAGTTGCCATGCAATCCCACTGATGATAGGTTTTGAGTTCAATGGTCAAAGTCCCACGCTACATCTTCGTGCTGTGTATTTTTCAGGACTATGCCAACCCAAGAAATAGTGCAGCTTTTGTAAGGAGATGCTCACAAGTTGAGGTGCCTGTGGTCCTGCCTAGACTGCAGCCAACCTTCCTGGCTTTAGATCAGTGGTTCTCAACCTGTGGGTCGGGACCCCATTTGGGGTCGATCGACCATTTCACAGGGGTCGCCAAGCAAGGCTGTCCGCCATTTTTTTTGTCCGCCATTTTTCCCCCCTTTTCTGGCGGGTGCCTTACCTCCCTTGGGCTGGGCCAGCTGGTGGTTGGCCTGCTCCGTCTCTGCCGCTTGCCAGCTACGCCTCAGCCGGCGCAGGGGGCGGAACCACGCATGCGTGGCTCTCCCGGGCAGGGAAAGTCCTCGACTTACGACCGGTTGGGTAGTCCTCGACTTACGACCAGTTTAGTCCTCGACTTACGACAGGTTGGGGTCGCGGCATTAAAAAGGTTGAGAACCACTGCTTTAGATCCAATGCAGTGTGCATTTCCCCTTACCTTAACGTTGTTTTAGAATCAGTTCTTTTAAATCCTAAGAAAAGCAGCATTGTGAATGCTGTAATAGGAATATTCATCTAAGGCAGCTATTCTCCCATACTCTTCTCAATGCATGTATTTCGTTTAGAGAGCCATGGTGGTCTGTAATTTAAAATGTTCCCGACTAGTAGTGGGAAGACACAGGTTCTACACCTTCAGCCACAAAAGGAACCAATCATTCCCTCTCAGCCTAAACTATCTCAAGTCTTGTTTCAGGGCAAAAAAAAAAAAAAAAAACCAACAGGGAACAATCTAAGTACCATTTTGAGCTCCTGAACAAAATGTGGAATATAAATCAAATAAGTTTAATTAGTCAATAATTAAATTTAACTCATTTACCAATTTTCTTCCAGAGATTGTACAAAACGTGAATGAGTTAATTGCCACTGGGCAATATGGAAGACTGTTTGCAGTTGTTCACTTTGCCAGCAGACAGTGGAAAATAACCAGTGAAGACTTGATTTTAATTGAAAACCACATACCTGCTGAATGTGGAGACAGAATCAGAATGGAAAAGGTAGGCTTCATGTTAGCAGTCATTTTTTTCTCCCTATGTTAATCCAAAAGATTACTTTGCCATGAACGTATCATTAAATCAGTGTAACGCACTGCCTCCATCTCACCATGTCATTAGCTACCTGTTAGCATATCCCGCAAGAGTGCATGTCCTGTGACGGGAGTAAATACTGTAGTAGAAACAGGGAGACAGAGCTGAAAACATTAAAGAATGCTGGGAACTATTTATTGAAAACATCAAAATGGTTTTCTGCTGATGGCTAGACAGAAAAAGATGATCATACATCACAAAGCCCATAGGAACCCTTTTAAGATTCAAATGGCATTGCAAGAAAAAAAAAGAATAAAGTGATAAGTGATGAACTGTGGAAGAAAGGTTGCTGATAGACCTGTGGTCTAGATAGGCAAGATAGGAGTGGAGAAGCATTAATAGTCCTTACCTGTTTCCTTACCTGTTTCCATTAATCCGGCCGGTTTTCCAAAGAATATCTGCGCATGCTCAAGATGGCGGATCGCCAGCGGAACGCTCCGTAAGGATTTTGATCCGGCAAGTGGACATGGGGTGTTTTGGGGGTGCCTCGGGGGGGCTTGCGGTGATGAGCGGGTGGGCGAACCCCCGCTCGGTCCCGTTCTAGCCCACCCGGCCCGTTTTAGGCCCGCCCTGACCCGTTCGGCTCCTCTCTAGCCTGGGCCCGGTTCCAGCTCGGGCCCAGTGTAGACGACCGCAGCCGGAAGAACGCGGCCTGCTCGACTACGGCCTAACTGGGAGGACTCGGCCGCAAAGCTGGGAGGACTCGGGCGGCGTGGAGAGGACTTGGGCGGCCGGAAAGAGCTCGGGCGGCATGAAAGACTCCGGCCGGGACGATTCTTGGGCGGCTGGAGCGACTTGGGCGGCCGGGAGGAACTCCGGCCAGGAAGATCTTGGGCGGCCCGGTGGTGGAGGCCTGGTCCGGACTATATTATTCGGCTCCCCGGCCGGGCGCGGGCCTGTTCCGGTGGGCCGGACGGCCTGGCGTTCGGCTTACCTTCGGCCCGTTTTCGTGGCTTAGAAGGGCGGCCTGGAAGTA
>NW_015387444.1:118908-165350 GCF_001527695.2 Protobothrops mucrosquamatus | reverse complement strand
GGTGTAGAGAGTAGAGAAGGGCAACTCTGAGCATGTGCAGAATGCCAGCATTAGGATCTAGGTGTAGAGGGTAGAGAAGGGCAACTCTGAGCATGTGCAGAATGCCTCGGCTTCATCCCCAACTCCAGCATTAGGATCTGGGTGTAGAGAGTAGAGAAGGGCAACTCTGAGCATGTGCAGAATGCCAGCATTAGGATCTGTGTGTAGAGAGTAGAGAAGGGCAACTCTGAGCATGTGCAGAATGCCCGGCTTCATCCCCGACTCCAGCATTAGGATCTGGGTGTAGAGAGTAGAGAAGGGCAACTCTGAGCATGTGCAGAATGCCAGCATTAGGATCTGGGTGTAGAGAGTAGAGAAGGGCAACTCTGAGCATGTGCAGAATGCCCGGCTTCATCCCCGACTCCAGCATTAGGATCTGGGTGTAGAGAGTAGAGAAGGGCAACTCTGAGCATGTGCAGAATGCCAGCATTAGGATCTGGGTGTAGAGAGTAGAGAAGGGCAACTCTGAGCATGTGCAGAATGGCCCGGCTTCATCCCGGACTCCAGCATTAGGATCTTGGCATGTGCAGAGTGCTCATTGCTTTATATCTCTGACTCCAGCATTAAGTTCTGGGTATGAAAAGTAGGGAAAGGCAACCCTTGAGCATGGGCAGAATATGAGTGTGGAAATTTGGAGACAAAAAAACAAAACAAAAAAGGCAAAACATGTTTATATTTCAATAGAAAATTCAACTATACAAGATACAGAATTGCTTTATATAGAATTGCTTGCTTTGATGGGCTTTTAGTCTCTTTTATATCTCTCCCTGTTTGCACATATTGCCAAGTGCATACCACACAGGTATTTTAATACACTAATAGATCCCTAGAACTACATCGCTTCCTTCTTCTGTTTCAATAATGTTATAGCCACGTGTTATCATCCTGCTAATTTAATTTATTAAGGAAATTGTATGCTAGCAGCCACGGTAGCTAATGTAATTTTTAAAAAATCAGTAAACTGAAACAGTGGCATCAATTGTGCATCATTAAGTTAGAGCTTGTTTGATTCACCCAAATAACCTCCCCAAGATGTGTACATTTTGAGCCAAAAAGAGAAGATAATCATTAACATGATCTTTTTCTTTTAGTTTGTTTGGGATACTCTTGGCAACAAACAGTTCTGCTCCTTTAAGATCAAGTGAGTATTTATCTTTACTATATGTGCTGAATTCAAGGGTTAGAACTGAAGGGGAGATAACTGATCTCTTGTAGATATTCTGGATTACATGATCAATCTGTCTCAGACACATGCCAGTGATTAGGTTTTATGGGGTTTTTGGTCAGAATATTTGAGAAACTCCAGGTGGTTTTCTCTTGGGGTGGATTTTTTTGGGGGGGACAATGAATTTAAATAACAAATTCATTCACATTTCCAATTTTTTAATATCCATGTTTTTCTCCACCAGCATGTTGCAAGGAGGCTGTTATAAAAAATATCAAAAACATCTGTTTGCAGTTGAGTCGAATCAACTATTTGCTGATTTTAGTGCTAAGCAAGGTCAGCCTTGGTTAGGACTTTTATGGAGATGCTTGTGAATTCTAGGGTTGTTTGCTGAAATGGGGAGTTGAAAAACCATCCTGGAGAAATGGAGGAATAACTCACTTTTGTTATGTTGCTGAAGAAATTGCAGAAAGACAGGGACTAGGACTTGAAGACATTTTTACCTTTTAGAATCTTTATACAATCCAGAAATACTGTTTTTCTGCATTACTCAAATTACAATAAATCTACATAGGGAGCAGTAGTGAATTTTTAAGGGTTTATTTTTCTTGGCATTCTGTTTATGTGGAGATGCATTTGGGCCATGGGGATTCTACTTCGGGCAGTCCCAAAGCACCTGGATTGTAGCTGGATGTTGGGCCTAGTGATTCTATGGTAATATTCAGTAATGGAGATGAGAAGTAATGCATGGTATTTAAAAGGGATTAACTTTACAACTCTTTTCTTTACAGAACAAAAACTCAGAGCTTCTGCCGAAATGAATATAACATAACAGGCTTGTGCAATCGCTCATCGTGTCCCTTAGCCAACAGTCAATATGCTACTATTAAGGAAGAGAAAGGTAAAGAGTTCTTACTGTGGCTTTTCAACATCACAGTATTTTTGCTTTAATAGTAATAATAATAATAATAATAATAATAATAATAATAATAATAATAATAATAATGATAAAGTTGGAAGGGACCTTGGAGGTCATCTAGTCCAACCTCCTGCTCAGGCAGGAAACCCTATACCATTTCAGACAAATGGCTGACAAGTCTCTTCTTTAAAACTTCCAGTGTTGGCGCGTTCACCGTTTCTGGAGGCAGGTTGTTCCACTGGTTAATTGTTCTAACTGTCAGGAAGTTTCTCCTTAGTTCTAGGTTGCTTCTCTCTTTGGTTAGTTTCCACCCGTTGCTTCTTGTCCTGCCTTCAGGGGCTTTGGAAGAAGGTTGAAGAACTGCTTAGCTTACTACAAAAACAATAGTAATAGTGTATAAATTTACATGCTGCCAGTGAGTCTGGGTGATTACTGTGGTTAAAAACAAAGAATAATACAAAAATACAGAAACAGCTCAAGACAAAAGATGGGAAAGAAAACAAACATGAAGGGGAACAAGGAAAAGAAAGGAATGTCGGGTGTCCTCACCAGAAGCCTGGTCTTTAAGGGCTAGGGTCTTTAAGGCCCCTTGAAATACCAGCAGGATGGGACTCCTTCAGATCTCAGGGGGAACCTCATTCCAGAAGGCAGGTGCCTTGTTTAATTGATGGACTCCAGAATAATGCGCTCACCCTGAAGATAATTTCCTGGGAAAAGGCTGGGATCTTGTGAGCATCAGTCATAGGAACTTATAGAATGTATAGCTTAACCCAGGGTGTCTTCAAACTTGGCCCTTTTATGACTTGTGGACTTCAACTCCCAGAATTCCTCAGGCAGGGCTGGCTGAGGAATTCTGGGAGTTGAAGTCCACAAGTCTTAAAAGTTGCCAAGTTTGAAGACACCCTGGGTTAATGCTTTGGGGGCAGATAGCTTGTATCTGTAACTATGAGTGTGGCAAGCCTAACGATGTTTCACATCTCTGCTTATTTTTGCTCATGCTTTAGGACAATGTTACCTTTACATGAAGACCATCGAACGGTCTGCTTTTCCCAATCGGCTCTGGGAACGAGTAAGTTCTCCTTTTGTATGTGCCAGGACTAAATTTGACACCTTTTTAAAAACATTCCTTTAAGTTTACAATTGGGATTGACTATCCCTGTAGACAGTGGTACCCATCGACTTATATACCGCCCCATAGTGCTTCACAGCACTCTGAATGGTCTACAAATGTCAGCCTATGGCCCCCCCCAACAATCTGGGTCCTCATTTGACCAACCTCGGAAGGATGGAAGGCTGAGTCAACCTTAAGCTGGTCAGAATCGAACTCCTGGCAGTGGGCAGAGTCAGCCTGCAATACCACATTCTAACCACGGCGCCACCACAGCTCTTTGCTACCTGCCTCCTCCGCTTTCATTTCTGGCAGGTCCGGCTGAGCAAAAACTACGAGAAAGCCTTAGAAGAGATTGACGAGAACCTCATCTACTGGCCCCGCTTCATCCGGCACAAATGCAAGCAGCGCTTCACCAAGATCACCCAGTACCTGATCCGGATCCGCAAGCTGACGCTGAAGAGGCAGTAAGTGGCGTTGCCCAGGCCTTCCCAGTTCAGCAGGGGCTACCGCTGCCGAATGCCAGACGGGCCTGTTGCTGGCCTGAGAGAGCTGCAGCTTCTGGGCACCTGGCTGGCCCAGCTGTTCCATCAAGAATCTTCTGTCTCTTTCAGGAGGAAACTTGTTCCGCTAAGCAAGAAGATCGAAAGGCGGGAAAAGAGACGCGAGGTAAAGCACCTCATCTGCCACGGAGATTCCTCATTCTTCGCTGTTTTGCCTCACAAAGCAGCCCCTGCTGCTGTCTGCATTGGTTGCTGCAACATCTTGAACATAAGAGCTGGGTGCCGGCACCCAGTGGATATCCTCACCCTAAAAAATCCAGGGATCCCCCTACCAGATGAGCATATCCTCAGAGGGTGATCCACTTTAGAGCAACGCTAAGATTCACCCTGTCCACCCCTTTGGGATGGATCTGTTTATACTGAGTTTGCACTGAGCATGATAACCAACACGATTCTCACGTTTTTTGGGGGGAAACGGCCTTTGTAAAATCTTGGGGATTTTTCTGAGGAGAATGGAAGGAACCAACCCATTCCCACACAATCCTATCTTTCATCTTCCACTGTTCCTTGTTTCCTTCTTCTAGGAAAAAGCCCTAATTGCAGCTCAGCTGGACAACGCGATTGAAAAGGAATTACTGGAGCGGCTCAAGCAGGATACGGTATGATCTCTTAGCAGGAAGATCAGAAAAGGGGTTGGGTTGCCAGGCCATTTCCAGAGGGTGGAGGAAAGGCACTCAGCTAGCTTACCTGCTCTGGGCTTTAGGTCTCAGAGGCAGGAACTGAATTTTGATATTCAGCTTAAGCAACAGGTTCTGTGAGGGAGCAGACAATAATCCCTGGAGTTCAAGGAGGAGTAGTTAACTTTACTCAATGGCTGGCAAGTAGTCTGGGCTAGAGATTCCCAGGCCCCCTCCATGTTGTTAGAGAAAAATAAGAGTTAGGATATCGTGGTGGTGAAATCTATTCTGGAATCCAAAACCCTCCAATAAAGGATACGTAAAAGGGGGGGAAAAAGTATGAAGCACATAGTTAACCATTAGAAATTTACAATATGGGGAACCTTGATTTAATGAGCCCCCATTTATCTGACGTAGGTGCCGCAGATCAAATTTTGAGCTGGATGTCCCCTGAAAATAATCTTATTGTCTTCAAAGTAGACAAGGGGAAGCAGTTAATTTTAGGCTATTTGTAGCAATTTGTGGAAATCGTTGTGAAGGATGCTACTTGATTTAACAAACCTTTGGGAACAGTGGGCGCTCCCTGACCCCCAAAATAGTCCCTTAAATCAAAGTTTCGCTATAAGGAAAGATGCCGCAATGCCCACTAAAGTGATTTCAGGGGAAATTAGCACTATGGTTACAGATCTTTGGAAATTGTCTTAACGTGTTCCTGTTCTTGACGTATTTCTCATTAGTACGGCGATATCTACAACTTCCCCATCCATGCGTTTGACAAAGCTCTGGAGCAGCACGAAGCTGAAAGCGAAAGCGACTCAGAGGTGGAGAAAGAGGCAGAGGAACAAGTAATGCCTTAAAAACTCTTGCTGATTTGCTCCAACCAGTGGGTGGGGAAGAATGCTGAACAAATATATATATGAACTGCAGCAGTGGGGGATTGCAGCATGTATGTATTGAGGGGGAAAAAAATCTACAACATAAAGCTTTCTGTTGCATCACCATCTGCTCTTCTGGGAGGTCTTACTAAGAGTAAGCATCCAGTCAGGATATGTGCTTTCCACCAATTAGGACTGCACCCTCCAGAAGGCTGAGATGGCCTGGCTGGGAATTCTAGGAGCTGTAGTCCTAGCTCGGCACTTCAGAGCAGTATAAGATGGTAGAAGTGTCGTGGGCCCTGCTTCATAGCTAACCCAGAAGTCTGGATTGTGTTAAAAAAAAATAGTCAAGCTTCAAGGCATGGCTGGATTACAACAGGTTCATGAACTTGGTGCATCCTGCTTCCCCAAAGTGTCCACAAAGATGCTCGTATTTCCTTGCTTGAAGACTGGGAGTCGGGGGTTGAAATGTAATAAATAAATAAAATTTATACGCTGCCTGATTCTGAACAACTCGGGGGGGGGGCTTACAAATTGTTTTTAAGTATTTTTTATTATAAGAACCTTTTACATAAGTTTGAAAAACTGCAGAAACATAAAAGGTAGGAAAACCCACAGATTCCCATATTAAATAAACCAATAAGCGACATACTACATTTATACGCTGCCTGATTCTGAGCGAATCTGGGTGGCATTATTTTTTAAAAATAATTTTATCGTGAAAATTTTTTACATAGGCTTAAAAAAAAAAACTACAGAAGCATAAAAAGTAGGACGGGAAAGTAAAAAAGTGAAAGGTAACCCAAAAAAATCTAAAAAAGCAACTTTCAGTCTTCATAGTAATTGCCATCTCCACTATTTCAAATTCCGTATCTTAATTCCCTTCTTCCCATAGACTGACCTTTTAAACATGAAATCCTCAGTTCATTTTTATCCATTTTCAGCAAAAAAAAAAAAAAAGCCCATAAAGAGCTTTCAGCCTTTTATAAAAGTAACTCTAGTTCCCTCCTTAATCAAACAAATCAACTTAGCCATCTCTGCAGACTCCGCCATCTTCACAATCCCTCCCTCCATTTATGGGTATCTCTGGAATCTTCCATTTTTGTGCATATAAAACCAGTCTGTGAGCCTTTTCTAGTTAGTTACCCCCCAAAAAATTGTTTCCAGTGGTTTACAAATTATTAAAAAAAAATTAAAACAAGGGAACAACAGAAAATGAAAAAGAGCAAAGATGGCCGAGATAATAAATCCAGGTGTGGAAAAAAAGGTTATGCATGAGAAAGTGGTACTTCTCTGTGGATCAGTTATCTTTTTTTTATGCTTTCCTTGTAGGATTTGAACAAGAGGGAATATGTGGAGGTTGATGAGAGTGATCTCAGCGATTTTGAGGTAAGTGAGGCCTGTTAAAGCCTATAAGTCAGGAATTTATAGACGCCAAAATCATCCAAGATCAGCAATGAAATAATTTAAAGTTTGCCTGTATACTCTAGCCTTCTCTGTCAGGAGTCTGTTCATAATGTATTCTGTGACATAACCTGAAGATTAAGTGGTCCTGAATTATTATTGTTGAAATCCTTGAGTGGAAATAATAGAAAATATTACTCCATAGATAGCTGGACAAGGAGAGACTGGGATCTCTTTTAAGTTACAGCAAAGTGCTGACCTTTTCACTAATAAACATAGCAGGATATGTCATACTTCAGTGGCATTTCTTATATTTGCCTGGTTGGATTGCCCAATATGTTTTTATCTTGTCACCAAGCAAGGCTAGAAATTCAAACTCATTGTCAGGTTCCAACTAATGAAACACTTCAAAGAACTTCCAGGCATTGTTTTCCTAAAAAGTCTTTTATTTATGTTACAACATGTCGGCACACCAAAGGGATGCGAAGAACTAAATTCTCTTCCCCTGTTCTATCAGGTGGAAGGGCAAAGGTTCTCTTCCGTTCTCTTTCTGTGCAGTCCTATCTTTCTCCTCCCCCCCATCATCTGAATTAACTCTAAAAATACCAGACAGTTCTGCATATTTTGTCAAAGCAAGAATATACAATATTAGCAGCGTTGACACTCATGTTACAGCAATACTGACTCTAATATGGTCTCTGGGATTCTCAAGGCTGTGTATTCCCCGAAGGCAGAGATAGCAAAACCTGCAGTCTTCATTGTAAAAGGCATGTTCCTTAGAGAGAAGAAGGACTCAGACCAAGGAGAGTAGAAGGACAATGGTTTATTAAATTTGTATGCTGCCCGATTTCCAATGACTCTGGGCAGTTCACAACAAACTACAGTGAAACCAGCAACTTCCCCCCAGTCCCAGGAGTCAAGCTAGGATCAGGATACTCTAGCCAAGCTGGAATTAAGCTTGTTGTCTCTGGACCTCAAATTAAAAGCAAGGACTTTCAGAATTGGTATTTCCTGCAGCACAGCCATTTGGTGGAGAATGTTGCAGCAAAGAAATATAGAGGGTGGGGGGGAGCAAGGAAAATGTGTTTGGATTGCCTTCCAGTTGTGTTTAACTTTCCTTTTTTTTTTTTTTCCTGTTGAAGGAAATGAATAAACTGGAGACAAGTAGCGAGGAGGAGGCATCCAGCGAGGAGGAAGAGAAAGAATCAGAACCCAAATCTAAGGGGAAAACTCCACTGAAAGGGCCGTTCAGGCGGAAACGAGCTTACGTTGAAATAGAGTATGAGCAGGAAGTGGAACCACTGTCCAAGTCCAAGGAGACATTACTTGGGAGTTGAGGACAAAAAAAATAATAATACTTGGGACTGTGAAATAATTGTACATGAAACTGCGTGGAGGCTTTTTGTATAAAAGAGACAAAGGAATAAGCAAAGTAGAACAAGCGAGGCAGTGGCTTTTCTGTTTGTAACATTTGCTTCTGCTGTTCTTCCCGACAAGCAGACGGTGCAAAAAAAAAAAAAAAAAGTCAATTTCTTTTTTAAACCTTCTGAAGAGGAAGAGTATTCTCTCATTCTTAAAAAGCTGAAGTTTTTCCTTCCAGGTTCAAAAAACAGGCGTCCCTTGGACCAACCTCTCTCTGGAGTTGCTCATCTGGCAAACTTGTGACAGAATCCTCTTGTATTTGGTGTAGGCATTCCTTGAGGTGTTCACTTTCACAGCTTTGGTAGATTCCTTGCAACAGGACCTGGCAGAGGAAGGAGAAAGAGATTACCTGTTAGTTCTTGCTCTGCCCTGCTTGTTTCCCAGGCAGCATCACATGCTTAGACCGCCGATAAACTTAGCTCAGTGTTTTTGCAGACTTGGTAACTTTAAAAGATGGATGGGCTTCAACTCCCAGAATTCCCCATGCTGGTGGAGGAAGAATTCTGGAAGTTGAAGTCCACATATCTTAACACTGCCAGGTTTCAAAAATATTGACTTAGCTTGTAACTATCTATGCCCTGGCATTAGATTTCATGCTTTCTGTCCTGAATTTTTGCCATCTTACCAGGCTGTGCCTTGGAAGAGACACTTGGTGAGGAGGAGAGGGTGGGACACTTTTAAAGACCAGGAGAAATATCCTCACAGGCCCCTTTGCAAGTTCAGGTTTAAGAAAAGGAGAATATTAAAGATGCTTCCAAAATGGGTTTTTAATAGACGTGTACACATTCAGACTTCTATGAAATGAGAGGAATTCTGACCGTGTTGGCTCCTGGCAAACAAAAGACAAATTGAACTTATCCCCCCAAAGGCTCCTTCTCTCCTGTTGAAAACCTTTGCTGCTTTTCCTGCACCTGCGCTTCACCTTGGGAATGAAACTTTGGCTCACCTTCACCTGTCCTTGGGAGCAGTGATTCAGCAAGAGGAGGCACTTGGTGGCTCTCTGAAGCAGGGCTGTTTTCACCGGTTCAGGGGTGGCGCTCTCGTCTGTGATCACATCCCACATCATTCTCAGCAAAGCCTCGAGAATTATAGCAAGGCGGCAAGTCATTCTGCGGCAGGAAGATGGGAGACTGGTTGGAAGGACTCTTCCTGGAGACCGATGATCCCCTGGTGAACCTGGGAACCCAAACCCAACCTAGATGGAAAAGCTACAGGCCTGGGATCTACTGACACAGGATGGCCTATGACAGTGATGGCGAACCTTTTAGAGACCGAGTGCCCAAACTGCAACCCAAAACCCACTTATGTATCTTCGGGTGCCGGGTGGGCGTGGCCCATTGGATGGGAGTGGCCCATTGGGTGGGCATGGTTTCGGTGATAATGGCAGACTGGGCGGGACTAAAAAGTTCAATCAATCAATTCCAACTTTGCGAGATCTTTTTTTTTCCCGCAAGAAATTGAAATTGATTGATTGAACTTTTTTTTTTTTTTTTTGCACACAGTGGCGGAGGCCTAAAGTGAAAAGGTTTTATAAAACCCAGCTGAAGGCCTAGGACTGGGGTGACGGCGCGTGTGCCCACAGGGCTCTGCGTGCCATCTGTGGCATGCGCGCCATAGGTTCGCCACCACGGGCCTATGAGCATTATAACAATGAAGATTACCACCATAGCCAGTCATTTACTGAACTGGAATAGAAGGATCTACTTTCTCTGCTCTCTTGGCACGAATGCCCCTTTGACTCTAAAGCAGCAGTTTGGGGTCTTTTCCCCACTGAACTGCACCCCAAAATGCTTCTGCCTCCTAGGATTACTTCTCACTTATTCCACAATTCTCCCCTTCTGATATGCAAGGCGTATATACCGATCTATCAAGTTTTGTGGCAATTTTGGGGGGCTCTCTGGGGGGAGGCACCCAAGACATTTAGGGGGGGGTTCACGCCTTTCTTCTGAGATACCTAGGCCAGGCGTGCTCTATTGTACACTTCAGCGTTTCTAAAGCTGCAATCCGAGCGGCTTCCTCTGGTCCATCGGGGATTTCCAGGTACCCCACAATCACTCGGTGCAGCCGCTTCAGATGACGAACAATCCGGATGCCGAGCCTCTCGAAAGACAAAATTGGTTCAGAATTATAGAAGCCCTGCGAGGAGAGGCCCTCCCTCCTTAACCAAGCAGCGAAGCAGAATGGATGGGGCATTTCTTACCTCTCGACTAAGGCAGGCAGGCTCTTGGCATATATTCTCCGCAAAGGAAGCTGGCTCTCTGCTTCCATGTGGGTCAGTAACAGCTGGAGGACTTTGTCAGAGGCTGTGATACGTGGGGGTTTGTGGGACAACTGGTGCGGGGCTCTCTCCAGGACTGGCAGCAAGTCCAGTATGCACAGCAACACAACCTGGTTTAGGGATGGGAAGAGTTGGATCTGTGAGCATCTGTCTTACAGATGGCCAGAAAGAGTGGCTGAGAAGTGGATTCTCTTCTTTTATTCTGCCATGAGATTTTCTGCCAGGATACTGAGCTAGCTTGTCACCCTCTCAGCCTGATGTACTTAGTAGGTGGTTGAAATTATATATACATATAGCTAAAGACCACCGTCAAATTTTCTGACCTCCCACACACATGCACAGCATGTCTGACTCATCTACAACAGAGTTAGGCAACTTATGGGTCAATCAGGCTATTATACGAAGCCCCAACAGAGTTAATTTGGGCATAGTAAACACAGTATTTATATTTTAATTCATCTTGGGTGAATTAAATTAAAACGGCCCCTGTTTTTTATTGCATTGACCTTGATCACAATTACCCAGAACTAAAATGGAACCTCAAATACTTGTTTCCTTTAGATGTTTATGTGCAGAAAGTGCCAGATTTAATTCACAGAGTCTCTGGAAAGTAAAAAATTAAAAACCAAACAGCATGACTACCCTAACCCATTCTGGAAAAACCAATGGCGAGATTTCTAAAAGAGGCTCCTTTCCCATCCAAGGTTCAGCTTTGCACTTCAGCAAACACCACAGTGGGGCCTTGTTTTGAGAATGCCACGCTCCGTACAACTCTTGGTTGACTGGGCAACCAAAAGAACAAGCAAGTTTTACGTCAACAGAGGAAGAGCACAGTTGCAGGGCATTTCTTTCAACGGGTCCAAATTCAGCCCAAAGGCAGTTACATGATAAGTATGGACTGATCATTTTCAAATAGAGGTGTTGAGAAGAGAGCAGGCAATCTAAAGATTTATCGTTTCTTCTACCGTATGACTGGAGTATGTTGAGATGGGATGGCTTGTGAAAGCAAAGTTAAGGCTGCCAGTTCTAGGGTTGTTTAGGTAAGGAATGAGCCCAGCTGAAATCAATGACAGTTATTTTTGAATAAATACTTGTAGAGCAGGGGTGTCAAACTGGCAGCCTGCGGGCTGGATGTGTCACAATGAAACCGTGCCCACCCCATTGCTGGCAATAGGAAAAAAAGTCACGCAACACGTCACGTCGCAAGTTTGATACCCCTGCTGTAGAGGATTATGCTGTATGTTACCTGCACAAGTTGAGCCTCTCTGCTGTAGAGATGGTTAAAGAGAGCATGATACACAACCTGAACTCTGTTCAATTGGCCGAGGACAGCTGCTGGCTGCAACAAGAATACATCCATATGATTATCTCAGCTGGAGGTATGTTTAGCTGGGATATGCAACAGAATCATTTTATGGCATTACGAAATTTACACAGGTACATGCACATACACTATAACATCACTCCCTTTTTGTTATATTTATGCTAAATAGTGAAAAAAACTACGAAGACACTAAACAGGCAACTGAGGCTTTGACATCACAGTTTTTAGCAAAGCAGGCTAGAGTAGAGCATTGGACTGTACGGTAGGTTTTGCGTATTGTTTTCCCTTTTGCTTATTTAAATTCCTGCTCCTTAGGAGGAAGAGTCATGTGGAAATAAGCAGAGTGCATAAAGTTCTTTTGTGCATAAAAACAATATCTTCATTAATACTGTATACCGATTAGCTCCTGCTTATGCATGTTTATCCCCATTACGTGTATCAGCCATAAACATATCTTCTCCTTTCCACAAACACTGAGTTAGTGAAATAGGGACATTGAAAACTGAGCTGAATAAGTGATTTAAATCAAAGACTAACTGTATTATCTGTCTAATGCTGCTTATTCTCACTACTATTTCAGTGCCATAAAACAATTTTCAAATCATGTTAATGTTTTTCGTTGTGTCTGCTTCAGGCTGATATAGGAG
Organism: Protobothrops mucrosquamatus; assembly: GCF_001527695.2. Classification (NCBI taxonomy): domain Eukaryota; kingdom Metazoa; phylum Chordata; class Lepidosauria; order Squamata; family Viperidae; genus Protobothrops; species Protobothrops mucrosquamatus. The sequence continues at coordinate 152,989 of NW_015387444.1, read as the reverse complement.
AATAATTCTTTGCTCCAATCAGGTGAGATTTGATAGCCATTTATCCCCCAGACAATTTATCTGTCTGGAGAGAAGAGGATTTAGGAGACCATGGCCTCTGCATTATGTTTTTGCAGGGAAAGGGCAAATTAGCATAGGCATGCAGTTTCTCCTTACCACATTTTGAATAATATGATGTAGGCACTGTACACCCAGAATTTTATTTTCCACTCGGTAGTCATCTGACAGCAGTAGTGAAGGTGGCAGAACTTTTTCCAGGTGATCACCAAGCCAAGGTCTCTGAACTTGCTGGAGCACGAAGCAAAACACATACTTTGTTGCTGGGTTACACTGCCATGTTTCTCTGAATCAGAGAAAGAAGATAGCCGAGTTAGACAAAGAGAATTCCCCACCCCTTACTACATGAGTCTTTTAACCTGAGATGGCAGAGACTCTTATTTTTCCTGAAAGCCGATTTTGTCAGTGAACTAAAGCTCTACTTGTGGGACTGCTTCTCCATGGAGGTCATTACATTTGAAGGTGGTAATAGTGCCAAGATGAAGACCAAAGTAATTACTTATTTGAAATTCATTTAATTGGGCTTCAAAATCACAGTAGGCATGAAGGAAATCAAATTATTGTAAACTATCTCTGGCCAATGGCTGACCAATCTCTATTTCAATGGATTAACTGTCAAACTGTTCTTATTGTTTAGAAGTTTTTTTTTCTAACATTCAACCCTGCTTTCCAATAACTTAAGTTTACTATTCTGAATCCTGCTGTCAGGGATGATAGATAGACAGGTCTTGAACCTATGGATGATGTTCCCACAGATACTTTGAAAATGCAATCGCATTCCAACTTCATTGAATTTTCTCAAGCCTAAACATCCAGTTCTCAATTTCTCCTTGTTAGTCCAGAGATCACCCGTATTTTTTTTGCTCTTCTTTAAACCTGTTTCAGTTTCTCTGACGTTTTCTGAAAATGTATTTAAAAGGGACCATATTATTTAGCCACTGCAGAAAATAATGAAAATATGAATTTTATTTGTATTGATGCAGAATAAAGTCACATTTGCCTTTTTTTAGCAACAATAAAACACGGCTGACATGTTCAACTGCCATATTCATTTTTCTATGCGGCATTATCAATCTAGAGATTTCTCACCCTGTTTCAGTTTAAAATCAAAACTCCATTTGTTCTGATTACATTCACTTCTGAGCACCGGCCCCGTCTACTTTAAGAAGACAATTTCTGGCAGAACATTTGATTCTAACCCAGAAAAAAAAATGGTATAACTTCTAATCCTAAATCATCATTCCCGTAATACTTCTCCGTGATCTCTTTCAAAGCAAAACTGTACAAATCACCTGTCCTGATCTAAAAGCTCAATCACACTGACAGGTTCAGCTGCTAGGAGATTACTGAAGGACATTTCAGATTTTATTCTAGGCTACAAATGGGACGGGTATCTTTCTTTCCAGAGATTAACACAGGGCTCTGACTCACTTGGTCAGCTCTGGCTTCAGGCACTGCATCACCACCCCAAACCAGCCAGGTTCGCCTTCACGGGCGCCTCTGAGGAACTCGGGTATCGACGTATAGCCCAAAAGACGTAACAGAGTGTCCAAGAGCTCCTGAGCCCCACGCTGACTCCTGGGCCGGGTCCACGGCCTCTCCGCCCCATGGGTCACTGCGCAGAGGAAGATGGGTCCCGTCACTTGGCGGAGGATCGCGCCAGTCCCCGCAGAGTCCAAGCCCTCCAAATCTTTCGCCTCTTCTACTTTGGCCAGGATGTTGCAGAAAACCAGGCTGACTTCCGCTGCTCGCTCAGCTCCTGCCGCCCCAGAAGGGTCTTCACTGGGGGATCTGCCTCCCTCGGGCTCCCACTGGAGAGGCGCTGCGTAGCGGCTCAGGGCCAGCACCAGTTCCTGAAGCAGGGCTGGGGCGGCCCCAAGCAGCCACCGAGAGTCCGCAGCCTCCAGCAGGGCGGAGAGGTCTCTGACCAGCCCCAGCTGGGCTGGGCAGGGCGCCCCGCTTCCCAAAAGCCGCAGGAACCGGGGCAGGGCCTGGTCTGCCGGGGAAGAAGCGGGGTCGCCCAGGTTCCCCCTGGCGGGACCCCGCGAGGGGTGCCGCCCCGCAGGGCTGGGACGGGCCTTGCGCCCGGACATAGCGGCCTGCGAAGGCCTCGCGGCCCCTCTCTGCACCGACTCCCGGCCTCTCCCGTTGATTCTCCTCCCGACTCCCGGGCCTGGCCGTCCCGGCTCTCTCTGAGCTTTAAAATGCCGGCTTCCTTCTTTGGATTTCCTGGGTTTGAGTTCGAATCGCGCTCAGCGCCATCCGGACTCGAGCCGGTGACAAATCCGGCCTCCGCCCTACGATGCCCGCGGGAGAGAACCGCAGAAGCGGCCCGGCTGCAGCAGAACGGAAGTTCATGCGGATTTCCGCTTTCCGCCGGAAGCGGAAGTTTAATCTTCTCTCCTCAGAGGTAAGAAAGGGCTACGCGAATGGTCAGGAAGCTCTGAAGAGCGGTAGTTCTGCACCTTGCGGCCACCGCACGCTCTACTTTAATCCATAACTGAAGGAAAAGAGGCGCTTTCTTTTCATTCTTCGTGAATCAGGGCCCGTAACTCTGGGAACAGATTCTTCCGGATTTAACCGGAAGTTGAGACTTTGGGCCGGTCTACATTTTTCTCTCTCTAGGCATCCGTCTGGCCTTCTCGGCGGCTTCGCCGTTTTCTCCTCACTGTTTTCCTATGTCGCTTTCCTCAGTCGGAGCTGGTTCTATGGCAGAGTTTCCTTCCTAGAATTGCAAAGGTTTGACCCTTCCGACTCCCCTTAATCACCGGACCCTTGCCTTGAAAGCAGACCCCCAGTTGCCAAGAATATCTGGGGGCGGGGCTGCTGGCGAATATATTAGCATAGGTAATGAGAGCGCCCGATTCTGGTTTTTGTGGGAGAAACAAGACGGACGAAGGCTCAGAGAAAGAGGGACGGAGGACCGTTGCTTGTGTTTTTAAATCAGGATCTGAAATTTGAGATAAGGTAGTTAAGAGCGGGTTCATCATAACCTGGAAGCCGTCGGCGTGGCTTTGCTAGCGCGGCTTCCGGCGGTCTTTCTTCGATCCTTCAGGTTCTTCCATGTGATGAGTGGGGTGTTCATGCGCATGCGTGAGATGTGCCGTCCCGAATGTTACGACGGGGCACAGAACCCATCTGACCGGAACCTAGGGAGCGTTTCCACTTGTGAGATAGGGTTGTGTTAGTATTGTAGCCTGTGAGTCAGTTGATATTTTGTGATTGTGCTCAGCTTCATGTTGTTTAGTGTGAATTAGTTGACTGTTGCTTGTATTCATCTTCGTATTGTTGCTCTTAGCCTGTGAATTAGTTGATTGTTGTTGCTTGTGCCTGTCTTCATATTGTTTTTTAGCGTGCGAATTAGTTGGTGCTTGTGTCCATCTTCATATTGTTTTTTAGCGTGGGAATTAGTTGATTGTTGGTGCTTGTATCCATCTTCATATTGTTTTTTAGCGTGGGAATTAGTTGATTGTTGGTGCTTGTGTCCATCTTCATAGTTTTTTAGCGTGTGAATTAGTTGATTGTTGGTGCTTGTGTCCATCTTCATATTGCTTGTTTTAGTGTGTGAATTAGTTGATTGTTAGTCCTTGTGTCCATATTGTTTCTTTTAGCGTGTGAATTAGTTGATTATTGGTGCTTGTGGTTGTGTCCATCTTCATATTGTTTCTTTAGTGTGTGAATTGGTTGATTTTTTTTTGGCTGCTGTGGCTTCTCTGAGCACAATGGGTGCAATAGGACCCAGTAAATCCAAGCTGTCACCAACGGAAATGTGGCTTAATCTGGAAATGACTGGGTATCTTTATATGAGTCGTTTGTATTTATACAAATCCTTTTAAACAACAAAAACTTACGGCGACACGGAGACTTAAGCGCCACTGGTAATGAAAGAAAAGCACCTACATTTAGGCAAAAGAAGTGTGGAAGACCTGATATTATCTGCATTAGGCTTTCTAGCCATCACAAGGGGCTGATATTTTGTGAGGGGATATTGATCAATCAAATCTATCTGAAGTTTTGGGGAGGATAACAGGAGAGAATAACTTTTGCCAAGTTCATTGTTCTGCACAGAACACCCAGTACAAATGTAACAGTTACAAAGCAATTCCCTTGTCCCAATACACAGGATAATGCAGTTCAAGATATACGGCCTCTGGTTCTGCGCCTGTGATCCTGAGTATGTACGTATGTGTGTATATCAGAATTTCTGTCTCCATGTTTCATTTAAAGACGGTCACATCCGGTCTTCACCATGCTTCCTGTTTGAGGTGTCTGCGTTTCATGTTCATATAATGTCTTTTAGGTGTTTTTTTTTAACAATACAGTATAATATCTAGAGTAAAACAGAACTGGCCCCTACAGTTTAAAGTTTAACACAGTATTAAGCAGACTTTTTTTTATTATTAAGGTTTTGCTGAAGATCCCAAGTTCAGATGAAGCAACTCTTGAAGAGCATCTAGATCTGTAATTTATAGTCCTGAATTTTCTATTTTTCTTCTCCTTTATACATATAATCGAATATATCCCTAGCCTATCGTTTTGATTTTTCTTTCATCCACTTCTGTACCTTTTTTTTCTAAAAAAATATTGTTTTGGGGAATTTCATGACCTATGCTGTGTCACTGGATGTATTCTCATAGTTTGTTCTTCCATTAAGTTTTAGTGCCTAAGCATTTGTATTCCAATTTCTGTTACCAAGTCTGTAAGACATTTTTCCCCTATGTTCATTTCTTGTATTGTTCTCTCATGGATCAAATTTGTAGTCATGACTGACTACAACATTTAACTCACCTTCATGGATGTTAAAGGGGGTAGTACTTTAATTGAAAATCTCAAAAAATTTCTAGGCAGCAGCAGTGATCAACCCCCTTTGCGTTCTTGACAAGAAAAATGAAAGTTTGTTTGTTTCTTCAAATTTATATGTTGCCTGACTCCCAGTGCCCACAGAGATGTTGATCTCAACTAAAGGAAAACAGCTGTGTTTGTAAAACAAGATTAACATAACCTTAGTTTAGTCCGTTAATCCAATTTTCTGTACATTACATTAAATTAAAAAAAAACCCCATCACAGGTTGAATTTGCAAAACATCCTAGGCTAAAATGTGTTTAGTTTGTCACTGTGTTATGCAAATATAGTCAGAATTGTAGTACCTTCCCAGAGTTTCAGGTAGGAAATGTTGAGAGCTGAGCTTCACTTCTACCTGTGGGGATGGACGGGTATTAAAGTTGTGTGCATAGCTATGTTCTCACCTTCATATGCTCCAGAGTATCTTCTTGGTATCATACCTCAAGTTATGCATATCCCTAATAGGTACATTCACGTTTGTGTATGCATGTGGGGGGGATGTTTACACAATGCTTCCACAACCCTTTAATCTACCATGTTGCCTTCAGCCCTCCTTCCTGCTAAGTGGATTACTCATGTTGCAAACACATAATCAAAAGAGGACAAAAAAAAAAAGTCCGGTTTCAGAGAAAGTATTTTTTTTTAATTTTTCTATACAAGGACAGAATAGGCAAAAAGAAAGTTAAAAGGCCACTTACGAAAATAATCTCACTCATCTTCTGAAATCTAAGAGGAGGGTTGATCTCTCTCCCTTTTCATGCCCCTGTCTTCGTCAGCTGGCCACCTCTAGGGTGACCCAAATGCCACAAAGTGGCTCCCTTTCTCCACAATATTGGAGAAAAGAAGTGGGCTCTTTTTCAGCTCTGCTGGGTCGGTGGTGTATAGCTGAACTGGTGCTCCTTCTGCAGCCCGTGGGAGGCTTTCTGCTTAAGTCTTATGTAAACACTGTAGATTTTGCAGAGAAGGGCCTAGCCGAAGCCAGCAATAGCTCTTGTTTTCAAATTGCAGAAGGGATCCCTAAGGAGCAGAAATCGAGACAGCCCAAATGGCAGGAGCTGACTTACTATAAAAAGAAAGGGCTCATTAGAAATCAGAGAGGCTATATCGCCATCTGTGGATTCGGACCAGCAAGCCCTACACAAAGGGAAGACTTTGATCTCACAGTTGGCATCACAACAACCAGTTGTGGACGCTTGGCGCTGAAGTTCAATTGTTCACCAGAGTCATCCTGGGAAAGTTCAGACTTTCTTGCTTCGAGTCCTTCAGTTGGTTAGTCATCCCAAACAGAGATTCCCCCGCAGTTCTGATCGGTCTTCCCCAGAAATGGCTCCCAGATGGTAGATGGAGAACAAGGCCAGCTTGCTTTCCACCTTGGCACTTGGAATGGTCCATGCTGCCTTCTAAGAAGGTTAAGATGAACATCCACTTGGAAACCGTCTCAGACTGTTGAAGCCCACAATCCCAAGGCAATAATCAGTAAAGGCTCTTTGTGGGGAAATGTGGGCAGGAAGATGGTCACACTAGTTCATCCAGGAGAATCCCAATGTTCTGGTGAGGCTCTGAGGGACCCGCTATAGGTTTATTGCACATGGGACAAACACATCGAACTTCTAGCCACTTCACAAGGCACCTGCAGCCCAAGTGGGGGTAGGAGTGTAAAGAGACGGGGAGGTATAATTTGAAAATATTATTAGCTTAACTAACATTCCGAGAAGACCCTATAGCAGCAGCATCTTTCTGATCAGCATCCCTTCCCAATTTTACACTTACCTGGGCTAACTGACCTTGGGCCACAGCCTATCAAAGTGCTCCTACCATCCCAAAGACATATTGCTCTTGGTGACACATTAACATTACGTTATTTTGTCTGAAAGGCTAAATTATGAGAGCACTGTATTTATAGAGTATTTTTTTCTTGTGTTTTTTTTTAATTTGCAGCAGCTTTACTTAATTTCCTGATATGGCTTGGCACCAGATTTTCGTTGTTTTTAATGTGTTTAATTTTAAAGTTTTGTTATGGTTTTTATAAAGTTTTTACTTTTGATTGGGAGCCGTCCAGACTTGGTTATAAGATGGATGTGGAAGGAAGGAAGGAAGGCAAACCCTAAAATGAATTTGTAACTCACTCTCAACCTACTTTTAGTCCAGCAATTACCCAACGTTCTGTTCCTTTTAACAAAAGAGACAGGAGCAAGATTTATTATAGTAGGTGGACATGCTCCGGTTAAATCTTCCATATCTGGACTTCCACGTGAAACCACGTAAGCTGAAAGCAACAGCCATCCATGCTGGTTTCAGACGAGGGTGAACTGAAGAGCCCCTTCCCCAGCTGCTGTTGTCAGTATCCTGGATATCAAGGAGAACATCTGATCTTGCTAGTAATTAAAGCTAAGCATGTTTGAGTCTGGTATGTGCTAAGATGGGAAACATCCGCCTGGGTCACTTTGAGTTCTGTTATGGAGAAGACGTGGGACACCAAATTAAAAAAACAAAACAAAACTGGATTATTTCACCTTAAATCTGTGACCCTGAGGGCACAGATAAACCTCCAAGTAGCCTTAATGACTCTCAGACGACCAGGTGATTGCAAGGAATATAAATCCTTCCATTCTCCACCATTCAGCCAGAACTGAAGGAGTTTGTTGGATGAGAAGCAAAACGTCCAGTTGCCCTTTTGAAAAAGCACCCTTTGGGATAATCATGACCTGGATGACTGAGAATCTCCATAGACATTTCACCCTAAAAATATGGGTTCTAAATTGGATCTGCTGGATACACGCAAAACACGAACCTGTCCTGAAACAGAAAATGCAGATTTGTATTCTCTTAGAACAGATCTGGGCATTTTATGTCCCTCGGACCACATCTGGCCCTTTGACTCCCCCTGCCTGGCCCGTGTGGATTGCTTTTATTTTGAAGGATACTGCTGCTTTGTTTTTTGTTTTAATTTATGTATGTACGTGCATGCGTACCTAATGCACCTTCCCCCAGCCCTATTGGATCATCCCTCCACAACAGTCCCAGTTCCTTATACAGCTCCTTGGAAAATTAATGGTTTACCCCTGCCTTAAGAAGAACATTTTTTTCTTCTTCCACGATCCAACTCGTCCATCCTTCCTACTTTGGAGCTGAGTCCAAATGCCTCCCCCCCAATTCAAATGAACTCTGAAGACAAAATAGGCCTAGGCCTAGATGTTCTTGGCATCAAGTGTTTGCTTCAGGCTTTTGGCTACAGCAACCTGGCACAATTCCTGAGTGTGATGAATTAGGTCTGATCGGTTTTTATCCATTTAATTCAGGTCTGTGCTTAATCTCCTTCCCCATTTGCTGTCCCTTGGCTCAAATATCTCAAAATACAACAAATAGCCTCCCTCTTTATCATCCCGGGCGCCCACCCCCTCTTCTCTCCACCACGGGCATGGCGGATGCTGAATGAATACCGTGGCTGGTTGCCAAGATGAGAGGCACAAAGCAGCTTTTTGGGGCTGTCCTTGGCATCTACTCACTTTCTGTGGAAGGCATGTTGGCATGGCAACACTCCCAGTTCATCTTTCACTTTAAAGTCTTCCAGGCAGACGGCACAAGTCTGCTGCGGGAGAAAGAGGGGAGAACGGGCAAACATCACAAAGCAGGAATCAATAAAGGAGAATATCTGTAGCTCAGGGCTGGAAGGAGGGGTCGTTGGTGCTCTCTCAGCTTGGTGGTTTTCTTGTGGACATTTCATTACCCAAACTAGGTAACATCATCAACACTAGTCATAACAGACTAGCACTGATGATGTTACTTAGTTTGAGTAATGAAATGTGCGCAAGAAAACAATTAGGCTCAGAAAGTACTGAAGACCCCTCAAAGCAGGAATTACGCATGCTTACCTGTTGTAGATTCCACAGCAAACTATGGCTGATTTTTTTTGGGGAGGGGGGAACATATCAATACTTTTGTGGGAAGCAGAAGGAAAACCTTGGAATAGTAGGGTTATCAAGAGGCAATGTTCTGCCGAGTCATTTGCTTCTAATCGTGATTTGCTGGATGCAAAATTACTTAGCTCACGGTTCAATGTTCCTTGGCTATCAAGGCAGGTCAGCATTTATCTGGGCTTATTCAATAGCACCAATCTACAAATGTGTCTTCCACAGTCCAGAAACTATCTTTGCAGTCTATAAAACCTTCTGAGAATGTGGGGTTGTATAGATCTTGGAGAACATCTGTTATAGCCCAAATAGTCCTAGGAAATTGTTTTCTATCGTATTCGATTATGGGTCAGCATTATCTAACCCAACCTTTCCCAGTTTAATGTTTATGGGTTCTGCATATCTAGAATGTCCAACTAGTTTGGTCATGTTGGTTGGGTATTCTGGACATGGCAATTCCAACATGGATCAGTTGGAGAAGGCTAGTGGATTCCAGCATACAACAATTCTTGACAAGTTTCTGGAAAAGATTTTCCCTACCATTTACCATCTCAAAGGTTGATTAAATCTAAAGTAATTTGCAGTAGATTGTTGAAGATTTCTGATTTCAACAGTAGTGGTAATAATATGAATCTCTAACCTCCTAAATTATCCTGCTTTTATGGGTCATCAGAAGATCTTTTTTTTGGGGGGGAAAGACAATAAAAGGCATTCAGTTTCGGAGTTCAGAAAAAACAACAACCCTGGGTTCAGAATCCTTTGCGGCCTCTGTGTTTACCTAATCTTTTCAGGCGAAGAAGCAGTAGCTGTATTTGTACAACACTTAAGCCTGATTAGTGTTAACCTTGATTTATGATTTTTGCAATTCGGTGTATTCTATTAGAGGAATGTATTGGGAAAGGCTAGAAAATAGGTTAATTCAATAACTGGATTAAACAGGCTGTTCAGATAACCTATGTTTCTTGCAACAGACTCTCTTTGGTGGGGAGAGCAGATATCTTGTAAAGGAATAACACATATAACCTGGGTATAATCTGCCTGACCCTGAGCTTTCTGATCTTTTAAGCCAGAGATGCCAAAGTGTGATCTTTTTTTTGTCAATTCTCTCAACTACATACAATTCTCCACTCAACTATACCAATAGCACTTAGATTTATATACCACTTCACAGTGCTTTAAAGCCCTCTCTAAGTGGTTTACAGAGTCAGCCTGTTGCCTCCCAACAATCTGGCTCCTCATTTTACCGACCTCGGAAGGATGGAAGGCTGAGTCAACCTTGAGCCGGTGAGAATTGAACTGCTGGCAGTCGGCAGAGTTAGCCTGCAATACTGCATTTTACCCACTGCGCCACCACGGCTCATACTGTCAATTATGTTGGCATGTTGGGTTTCGTCTTCTTTTTTTTTCTGCTGTGGATTTTGCTTTGTTAGCTGGTCACTAAATGGAGTGATAAGAATCGTATCATTGGAAGCGGTTTTGAAGGTCTTCTAGTCCAACTCTCTGTCCAGGTCAGAAATTTTCAGACTATCTTCCGAGAAATGTCTGTCCAACTATTGTTTCAAAACCAGGGTGATGGAACACCCAGGATTCCATGATGCTGGACCTATTGTTGCTTAATAGCTCTCAGGAATGTTCTCCTTATATGGATCTCACTGCATAGATAGTCCTCGAGTTTGGACTTAATGGAACCTGCTCATTATGGTTGTAAGTCACAACAGTAGTAAAAGATTACTACCCTTTTACTATGTTTTTTTTGCATTGTTAAGCGAATGGGGCAGTTGTAAGCATGAATTCCATGGTCATTAAGGAAACCCATTGTTTGCTATTGTGCATTCCCCCCCCCCACAAAAAAAAACTGGAAGTGTGTGCTAGTTTTCAGCACAACTGTTGTAAAATGCTTTTCACCTCACCCTGCATGCTGCAGACGGCCATAGATGTGGTTGTGTTGAGCCAGGTACCTGCACATCTCATTTTTTTTTTCCTATTTTAAGTGCGGTGCCATACATTTCTCCTCATCACTGAACTACATTTTGCTGGAAAGGACTCAAAATTAAACCCTATTAAAATCTTTTTGAACCTGTTTTTCCGAGAAGTTAACAATTGTCCCCAGTTTGGGGCCATCTGCAGATTTGCTGAACATCCCTTCTCTCTCCTAATCTCATTTATTAAAAAAAAAATTGCACGACCAGGACAGAATCCAGGAGCTAACTCACAACAAAGCTCTCTCCTGCAGACATATATTTGCATAACCACACCTGTATGTGTTTGAACTGTAAATACATGAAAGGACGTCTTGCTTTCATTATTGCTGAGAAATCAACTCTTTTGGCTCATCGGTGGGTTTACTCACCCCATGTAAGTTTAGCTTTCTGGCATCACCTTTCAAAACCACCTGAAAGGAAGGAAGGCACTAGATTAGGATCAGAGCACGGGTGCTGAATGACCAAAAACAGCTAATCCTGTTGAAAATTGCAAAGACAAACAGCGGCAGCTGCTAAACCGCAACAGTTTTGGTTGATGCAGAAACCGCAGCACAACCGCAGGCAGACTTTCCGAGCCGGGAAGATCCGGCCCAGGCGATACAATTCTTTATATTTGCATTATTTGTATTAGTAGAGTTTCTCACTTCTCAAGCCTTCCTGCCCTCTCTCCAGCAGAGTCCATGATTTTGATCTTGTCCTCGCGTTGTTTGAAATTCATGGTTCTTCAGGCTCTGTTTTGCAGCACAGCTGGTTGCAGGACTATTGCCCCTTCGCAAAAAGGATGCGTGAGATTTCTTGTCCTAAGCTAGCAAGATCATTTTATCGACGTTCTAAATATTAAACGGTGTTTAATCATTTCTGCACAGTCAATATCAATTTCATAATTCCAGGAGTTGTAATCCCACTGTGTCTGGAAAGCAGATGATTGGGGGTGGGGGGTGGGGGAAAAAGAGACCATGCTAAAGAGATCCTGACTATGTAGCCTGAGTTTCTAAATGTGAACATACTCCCTTTTTTGTAACAGGTAGTCTGCAAAAGCTTTAGCGTTTCCTACATATGATAGATTAGACGGCAATTGAATGGCAGGGCTTTGTTGTTGTTATTTGTGAAGTCGTGTCCGACCCATTGCGACCCCATGGACAACGTTCCTCCAGGCCTTCCTGTCCTCCACCATCTTCTGGAGTCCATTTCAGCTCACACCTCCTGCTTCAGTGACTCCATCCAGCCACCTCATTCTCTGTCGTTCCCTTGTTCTCTTGCCCTCAATCTTTCCCAGCATTAGGCTCTTCTCCAGTGAGTCCTTCCTTCTCATTAGGTGGCCACAGTACTTGAGTTTCAACTTCAGGATCTGGCCTTCTAAAAAGCAGTCAGGTTGATCTCCTCTAGGACTGACCGGTTTGATCGCCTTGCAGTCCAGGGGACTCGCAGGAGTCTTCTTCAGCTTAGTGCTTCCATTTAATATCTTAACACGGATGCAGAGTTACAATCAGGAGCTCTGAGAAACTTGGGTTTATTCAAGTAGGGTTTCTTGGCTTATTCCACCAGAGTTCATGTACTTTGATATGTCTTGCAGGATAAGTCTGTATATATGCAACTCCATAACATCAGGCTGATATAGATGGCTTCATGCTGATGGGTATATAGCTGTCATGGTCTAGAGCAGGGGTCTTCAAACTTGGCCCTTTTATGACTTGTGGACTTCAACTCCCAGAATGCCTGGCTGAGGAATTCTGGGAGTTGAAGTCCACAAGTCATAAAAGGGCCAAGTTTGAAGACCCCTGCTCTAGAGTGAAGCCTAGATGGGCATGTTTCAGAAACTCATAGGATGAGCGTGAAGCCATCTATGCCAGTCTGAGTTCTAGTCTTGCCTTAGGTGCGAAAGTCAGCTGGGTAACTTTGGGCCAATCACTAGGAGACTGTGAATTCTAGCCTTGTCTTAATCAAGAAAGCCAGCTGGGTGAATTTGGGCGACTCTCTTTTTCAGATGTTGTTGTGGGGAAAACAGAAGAAGGGAGGAATATTGTGAGTGTCTGCCACCTTGAGTTATTTATAAAAATAATAAAGGCAGAACATAAATAAACAAGCAAATAAACCAATCCCAGGCACCAACTGCATGAGGAAGGTCAGAACAGCCAGATGTTTTTAAAGACAAATACGCAGTGGTTTTTGCATCTCAAAATTACAAACAGAACTCTTACATTATGCCAAGAAGGTGACATTTAGGCTGCTTCCTTCACCCGCTTGTAAACAAAGCCTTTCTCTTGAAAGGAAAAAAAAATAAAATAAAGGAAAATGACTCAAATTGCTCATTTACCTCTTTGTATCCAAATCTTTCACTTTGTGCTTGATGCCGAAGTTTGCTGCGGGGAAAAAAAAATGGAACAATTTTAATAACCATCAGTGCACACTTCCAATTCGCCTGATGTATGAGGACGGTTCTTGTTTTTTGGAACTCGGTATTGCAAAACTTTTTCTTGTTGTTGCCATGCTGCTAAAGTTGGAAACAAGAGTTTCTTTGGAAGTTGCCGCATTTAGATTGTGGGTTTTCGTTTTTGCCTTTGAAAGCTTTGTTTTATATGCTAGGAGGTACCAGCTAGCCCGAAGTTTTTATAATCCTGGCAAAAACGTTTTGTTCCAGTAACTGACGATTTTTGCCATCTGTCATGGAAAATCACTAAAATATATATCCAGTCCCACCCTGCCTTCAATAGCTATTTCCCCCCGATGGCAAATATTGCTGAATGGATTACAGTTTTCCTATAATGACAGCATTACGATCCATTGTGGGTTTAAACATCCTATTAGACATTTGTGTATTTTTAGAAAAAAAAAAAAGGAGAATGTGTTCCTCAGTTTAGTAATAGCACGCACTCAGCATGGGAAAGATGATCCCTGATTTATTTCGACTTCTATTATTATTCCATATGCATTTTGCCTTATTTAATCCCAATTCTCAGAGCAATTGCTCACGAATAAAATCAAGTTTATAGGCAAATTGTACAGGAACCATCATAATGGATCTTATAAAAAAAAATGCCGGAGAACATGTTTTCGGACTGCGATATTGTAAATATAAAGGCTAGATATACAATAGAAAGGAAAAGTTGTCAGACCCTTTCCTTTCCTGGGGCAGACTCCTGAGTCAGGAAACAGAATCAAAGGGATAAATCACCGCTAAGCAAAGGGAGAACCAGAGGAACTACAGCTCACGAGAGTTTATAGTACAGGTGATCCTGTTTAGTGACCCTTGGCGGTTACAACGGCACTGAAAGAAATGACTCAACGGCCATTTTCCACACTTACAACCATTTCAGCATCCCCACGGTCATGTGATCACAATTCGAAAGTTGGGCAACCGGCATGTATTCGTGATGGTTGAAGTGTCCCAGGGTCACGTGATCCCCTTTGGTGACCTGGCAAGTGAAGTCAACGGTGAAGCCAGATTCGCTTAACAACTGTCTTAGAGTGATTTATTTAACTGTGGCAAGAAAGTTAGTGTTGTTGTTAATTGCGAAATCATGTCCGACCCATTGCGACCCCATGGACAACCTTCCTCCAGGCCTTCCTGTCCTCTACCATCTTCTGGAGTCCATTTAAGCTCACGCCTACTGCTTCAGTGACTCCATCCAGCCACCTCCTTCTCTGTCGTCCCCTTCTTCTATTGCCCTCAATCTTTCCCAGCATTAGGCCCTTCTCCAGTGACTCCTTCCTTCTCATTAGGTGGCCAAAATACTTGAGTTTCAACTTCAGGATCTGGCCGTCTAAAGAGCAGTCAGGGTTGATCTCCTCTAGGACTGAACGGTTTGAAAGTTAGTAAAATGGGGCAAAACTCCCTTAACAAACGCCTTGCTTAACAACAGAAGGTTTGAGCTCAATTGTGGTCATAAGTCCAGGGCTACCTCTATATTGTAAACGCAGTTGCTCATGACTGCAAAGTAGCAATCTATTGCTACTGTTTACACCAGGTCTGCTCCTAGTTCCACTCTATCCACAAACCCTGCGGTTCGTGGTGGGAAAGCAAACTAACAAAACAAAGCCGGAAGTGGCTGGAACAAAACACATGTTTGTCTACTTATATTTGCACCCTGCTCATCTGCTATTAGTAGCAACTGGCAGGACCTCAGAAGTCAAAGAGTTCTATGTTTATCGTTAAGGTTGCAATATTATTTGCATCCATTTATACGGCTAATAGACCATGAAATATCAGAGCTCTTAAAAAGAAGCA
This sequence comes from Protobothrops mucrosquamatus, assembly GCF_001527695.2. NCBI lineage: Eukaryota > Metazoa > Chordata > Lepidosauria > Squamata > Viperidae > Protobothrops > Protobothrops mucrosquamatus. The sequence continues at coordinate 137,971 of NW_015387444.1, read as the reverse complement.
TATGCATCTACAGTATGTATTGCCTATACAGGTAGTCCTCAAGTTACGACCATAATGGAGCCTGCCCACCGCAATTGGAATTGGTGATGGTCATAAAGAGGGTTGGTCATGTGACCTTTTTTTGGGGGGGGTAGTGGTGGTTAAGCAAACGCCACAGTCTTTAAGCCAACCCATGATTGGCTATGGACCAGTTTTGCCGAAAACCAGAAATAAAGGCCAGTTTTTTCAGCAAAACCATCCTAAAAACACGGGTCATGTGACTGCAGGATGCTGCAAAGGGCTGTAAATGTGGCCTGGCTGCCAAATGCCCAGAGTGATTGCAGGGGGTGGTGATGACCATCAGAGCTTTTAATCCAAGTCGTAAGTAACCCCCTCCTCCAAGTAGATCCATTGGAACTTCAAAGGGTTGCTAAGCAACTTTTCGTAATTCTAGGGCTACCTGTAACTTGTGAATCTCATTTTTCGGGGGGTGGGGGTGGGGTGTTGGGCGGGACAGCTCAGAAGTGCTATAAATGCCATCAAACAAACAAAACAACATCCAGATGGAGACCAATTGCTACAAATGGCTGGAGCACCTGTGGGAAGTCAGCCCCCCCAGAGAAGGAAATATTAAAAGGGCAGAAAAATATATTTCCTCAAAGGATCTTAAAAACACAGGAAAGCATGCCCAGTTTTTCTTAATAGCCCCAGGTCTCCCTTCCCCAAGCAGAAACCAGCTCTATAGAGATGCAGATGTAAATCCAGGGAGCTAGAATATTAAGAAGACAAAAGACCTAAAATCTACATACCCCATCCAAACTCTTAAGAGTCATCAGCCCCAGGGAAGCAGGATATGACCTTTGGACATAATAAGATTGACCCACCACCATCAGAAAACCAGAAATGCACACTCGGACTCAGGTCAAAGTTCACGCCACAGGAACAACTCCAAACAAAAGGCTCCTGAGGGTATAAAAACCCACTCCCTACATGTGCTCAGCCCTTTTTTTTTCACTTCTCTTGCTGGCAGAACCATCTTCCTGTCTGGCTCTCCTCTCCAATAAACTACAACCTTCTTCCCAAAGCGGTTGCCATGTTTATCCCCGGCTTGGATGAACCAGGATGAAGACTTTTCTTTCAACACACCAAAGGTGCTTTTTTTTCAAAAGGCAACTGGACTTTGTTTTTCCTTGAAGACACTTTGCTTCTCATCCAAGAAGCTTCTTCAGTTTAACTGAAAAATTGAAGAAGCTTCTTGGAAGGGGAAGAAAAAATAATAAAAGTCCAGTTGCCTTTTGAAAAAGCACCTTTGGGACAACCATGACCTGGATGACTGAGAACCTCCACAGACAACGGCTGGAGTCGTTCCGTTAAGTTTAAAACAGAAGGTGGTTGATGTTCACCTCTTGACAGCGGATAGCATCTGGTGCATGGACTATCCCTGCCCTCCCAATAACTGCCAACGTGATGGCTAAAGATGAGTCAGCAAGAATTTGGCTTTTCTTCAATTTTACGCTGCCAGAGTCAGCTGCCACAGGGCAGTTAAAGCTTCCAAGTGTGTTAACCGTGAACCCGGCATTTCTTCTGCTGCTTGAAAGTTTGGGTCAATGCTTAGTTACATTATGCAGGAGACAAATGTCCATTTGCTGCCGAAGGGAGACAAGCCAGTTGTTCTGAGCTGCGGGAAGCAGAAAACCGACTCTGAATCATCGTTCTGTTCGGCGTGGACAGAGATTCCTTTGTGCCCAAGCTGCACAAAACTGGGATCAGGGGCAGGATAAGAGACAAAACACTGACGCTGTTGATATGGCTGTTCAAGAAATGCTTAAACTATTGCTCTGTGAGGCTGCAGGATTGTTGAAGGAAATTAAAAAAAGAGAGAGAGTGCAGACCAAAAGCTGCGTTCTGTAGCTTTGGAAAGAATAGCTTTTTTTGGGGGGGGAGTTAAATGAATAATCTAGATGAATAATCTGATGTTTCATCCTGAAACTGACCAGTAAAATTTAAAGGAGGAGATGCAGACAACCTTTTTATTTTTTTTGCCCTCAAAAGAAAATGGTCTCTTTGACTGGCTTTTTAGCTACAAATGGCACGTTTTAGCAGTAAACGTGTTGGGGATAGAGTGGGGACACCAGAGTTATTTTTGGGGTAGAGATGGGAGGTTGCCAATGAACTTGAGTAGTAAGATTTTGGGAACGCTAAGTGTAGTCCTAAAGGAATGAGTGCTATATCTGGCTTATGGAATTGAGTTCGAGAACTACTCAAATGATTGTTTCACTCAACTCATTTCTTTGACAGTAACTGCACCTTTCAGAGTCCCTTTTCAGCTTGTATTTCCCAGCCATACCTGGAAGTCCTGGGCATTAGATTTGGCACCTTTGTATGCCAAGGAGATGTTCTGACCTACTCACATCTAAAATGTTAATCAGTCCACGAGGAAGGATACAAGCAGCAATAGTTGGTTTACTTAGTGTTAAAAGGCTTACAAGTGTACAATGAGGTGTCTAGTTTAATGAAAAGAAGGACTAGGCGCAGCGGGTCCCAACCTTTTTTATAGTCCGTACCCCTAGAACACTTCTGATATATTCTCGCACCCCTTACAAAAGTTTGAAACAACGACAATGAATTATGCATATACACGATAATTTTGAAAAGCCAAGTTTCGCACCCCCTGGAATATCGTCTCGCTCCCCCGGGGTGTGTGAGCACCCCTGGTTGGGAACCCCTGGACTAAAGGGTGACATGATAACAGTTTTCCAATATCTAAGGAGCTGCCACAACGAAGAGGGGGTCAACCTATTTTTTTCAAACACCCAGAAGGCAAGACAAGAAGCAACAGATGAAAACTAATCAAGCAGAGAACCAACCTATAAATAAAGAGAAATTTCCTGAGAGTGAGAACAATTAATCAGGAGAACGAGTTGCCTTCAGAAGTTGTAAGTGCTCCAACACTGGAGGTTTTTAAGAAGAGACTGGACTTGTCTGAAATGGTATAGGGTCTTCTCCTTGAGCAGGGGGTTGGAATAGAAGACCTCCAAGGTCCCTTCCAACTCTGTTATTCTGTCATTTATATTCTTTAGCAAAATTCTATAGTGGGGATGTCTACAATGCAAGCGTGCTGAATGCCCTTCTCCTGCACTGTATGTGTGATTAGCAAAGAAAGTAGGCAAACAACACAAAACAACTGCTGAGATAGGTGGGAGTTGCCACCCTTGGCTCCAGAAATGGCACTTTCCCTGCCTCCTGATGTGTTTTTTTCATGCAGGGAATTTCAATCCTTCGAGACAGAAGCACAGGATGTGGCAACTGTGTTTGTTCCAGCAGATCTTGATGATATCACAGCTAGCAAAGTAGAGTCTTCCCCTTGGTTCTCTTCATCATGGATCTCCCTCCCTGCCTGCTTTTGTTTGTGCATTGTGGGTCTATTTGGCATACAGAACTTAGGGAAACGAGGATAAATGTGCATTGGCTGTTCCATTGCCTGCACAGATGTATCCTGCTATATTACAAAGATATAAAGCTCCCTTACGTGATCAGTCCAGGAAACCGGTCCATCTTGAGCAAGACCGTCTATTTTTGTTTGCATCACCTGCTCTCTCAGACACTGAATTGCAGCTGCCAGTGGTTGAATCTGGGACCTTCTGCATATTTAAATCATAATCTGCACTTCCCTGCAACAGCTTCCATCTGGAAGGTATTCTGAGGGAAAAAGTGCCTCCGCTTCCTACTTTAGGATGAAAGGCCAGCCATTTTGATGAGCATCTAGGGCTTTCAGCCATATGGATTACGATCAGAGAAAAAGGAAGAACTTTGCAGTTCTTAACCAAAGGAACGAGAGTGCTGATATCAGATTTTAGAAGCTGGAGCACATGTCGACACAGTTCTGCAGCGTGCATTATACAGTTGGATTGCAACATCCACGACTGGGGAAACTGCAGCCCAATTGCATTCAAAGGATACCAGGTTGGAGACAGATAGTCTATTGATCCACTTTCAAGTCCTAAGATCTGAGCTGAGGTGCCAAAGCCACTCTAAGCCCCCTGACAGAGCAACACAACTTTTGAAAAGCTAGCAGTCAATATTCTTGAGGAAACTTCAGTCATGATTTATTAGCCTGACAACTCAGTGTTGACACTTCAAAACTAGAACAGCTGAAGTTTGACCTTGACACACACACACACACACACAGCAAGCTAATACTCATTGATTAGCTGGGAAAAAGGCAAACCTAACATCTCTCCTGTATCTTTCCATTTAATGTTCTGTGGTCCCAAAGCTCCAGAATGAGTTGGAAGACAGCAGTTCTGTGTCATTCACCAGGCTCCTTCTAGACATTCTGGCTGCAGATGACTGCAGAGTTTAAAAATAAGCTTTCCATAAATAGATAAGGAGCCAGGACATCTTCCATAGAGACAATAGATCTATTCCAGCCTTTAGAATAAGACCCTTTCCCCCAACTTCCTATCATTTCCTGCTAGATTTTTTAACCAGCATCGGTCCTCTGAAATGGCTGGCTATTATTCTCAGCATTGGCTCACAATTACATCCATTTAAGCGCGCAACTCCAGGCTCACGATGAAGTCACCATTCATTTGAGAAATGATGATGAAAATATTTCGGAATTTTTAAGTTCAGAAAGATGAAATTAGCTACAGAGGAGAAAAAGAATGCATCTGTGTGCAGATGATTTGAACCATATTTCCTACAGTCCCTTGAGGCCTGGTGGGACTTGAAATCCAAACCATATGGATAGCAGAGTTGCTTATCCCTTACAGCGGTCCAGTTAAATCAGTGAGCAAAGAAAAGAAAGTAATTTTTCAGGAGTAGTATTCCCAGCTAATAGTAAGTTACAACAGGGGTTCCCCAACTGCTGGGCCCGGCCCCACTACTGGGCCATGAGCTTTTCACAACCGAGCGGCAGGCGAGCGTGTGTGCACCCTCCATTTGCAAGAGTGGCAGGTGTGTGTGCCTGCCGCTTGTGCAGAACTATCCCCTCCCCCCCCCACTGGTCTACAAAGCCAGAAAGTTTGGGGAACTCTTGAGTTACAGTACAGGACGTTTCTAAGTTACAACTGTCCACTTAGGAACCATTTGAACTGTCAGTTTAAGATTTGTACCCAGTTTCCAGCCACTGTATTGTTTATGTCTATTTGGGGGGGCGGGTGTTGATGAACAACAATTTGATTTGAGGAAACTAAACGGAAGCAGCATCTTTTGTTTAGCCAGAAATGGCTTGCCAGCATGTAGCAGGGTTTGCCCTGGAAATTTTACGAGCCAGATTTGATTTAAGATGACAAAAGGCTCCAAATTACATCCAGAATTTTCTACTTTGTATTTGCCTCGGGAACATTAAAACTAAGGGATCTTGGAGAACTGGATACATTCACTCTCGATCTAACCCAATTAGCATAACTGACATATAACAAAGGGCAAAATTTTGTAATATTCCATCTTTCTGCCCACCAGTTCTTACATTTTTCATAATGGAGGCTTCAATCAAAGTCAGCAGAGAAGACGGACAAAAATCAAGAACAGCACAGTTGATTATCTTGAATGAACAGGGCTGATTTCATGTCCTGATCCCTCCAGCCTGTGATTTGAATGCCTAAGGATCATACATTTCCATGGACAATCCCTTTGCATGCAAAAATATCCAGATTCAGTTCTAGCCCTGACATTTAGAAGAATCAAGTAGATTAGCAAGCAACAAAGCTTTTGCCTGAGACTGTAAGTCATGATTAAAATAAAGAGTGGGTTCGTACGTTATATAAACCCAACCCAATGTTTTATGGAAGAATCCACAACAGGCTCCCAGGGATCGTACTGTTGACCTTGGAACTTAGTTTGAAATCCACTACTCCAATCCAAAGAGGTTTAAAATTACTGCAAGTATTGATTCTTCTTCAATCTAACCGGGGGCTAGATTGAAGAAGAATCAATACTTTCAAGTAATTGATTCATTTGGAAATAGCAAGAGAACACACAACTGTAGCCAGTAGCCTAGGCACATTTGTTGAGTTGCCTCTCTTTGGCCATCTGCACTCAAGACTCCCTTTGGAAGCATGACCCACCTAATGAAGTAACAGCAGAAAATCAGGCTGAGCACAAAGATGAAGACACCTGTGCCAAAAATCACCATGTAGATGTTCAGCGGCAAGTCCTGGAAAGTGATGGGAGGCATGGTGCACGTTTTGTTGGTGTAGATCAATCCCAGACCACAGAAGCATCCTAGAAACGAGAAAGAGAAGGAGTTAAAGGCTGCATTTGTATCTAATGCTGAACCAAGAGCTATTCTAATTACAATCGGTTGAACACGCCTGGAACAAGCCAGGCTCAATCTTGCAGGTGGGCAAAGTTCTCGGAGCCTGTTGGGCTGAATTTTAGAATTGATTCTTCATTTCTTCTGCTGGTGCTAGGAGAAATGTGTGGCACAAAAGCAAAGAAGAAGAAGAAGCCAGAGTTAAAAGAAACTAAGATATCCCAATGCTGTGTTTGAGGAGGACGGATTTTCTCAACATATTCAACCAAAATACCTTATGGCATAACTTATAGCAGTGTTTCTCAACCTTGGCCACTTTCAGATGCATGGACTTCAATTCCCACAATTCCCCAACCAGCCATGAATTCTGGGAGCTGAAATCCACACATCTTAAAGTGGCCAAGGTTGAGAAACATGGCTTATACAGCATCATAGGTGAATCAGGCCTGGGACACAGAAGAATGAAAAAAAGGAAGAAAAGAGGAGAGACTTAATCTAAACTGTAGTAACTTTTCTCACTACTCCTACTGCGTACTATTTTATTAGTATATATATCATGATATTGCTTGGAACATGCAAGATCTTTTGTTCCTAAACTTTCCCTCAAGTGTTTTCAGATGTTAAAACTTACAGGGAACAATGAAAATTATATTGATGCTACATCTGATATCCATGCATAGCATCCTTATGTAGCTAGTGAGAACTCAACACGAGTACAAGGTTCATTGGCACCAAGTACAAACAGATTGACAGTAACCATGTAAATTTCCCACAGTGCTTTACAGCGCTGTGGATCCAGGTTATTGTGGGAAATTTGAAAAAGATTGATGACTAACACAGGTTGGATGATAACTCTCTATTGCCCCTAAGTCAAATCAGAAAGTGTGTCTTAAGAAGAGAAGGTCAAAGAGGTAGCACCACAACAAGCTTTCTCTCTACAATGCCCAAAAAATCTGCTTGTGCTAATACGTTAAGAAACCAAGGAAAGAATTTTGTGAAATTGGGACAGCCATTGATTACAAATGCAACTTCTAAAGCAGAGATGGGGAGTTTGTGGCCCTCTGGCTATTGTAGAACTCCCCATATCCTCCATCACTAATCATTTTCACAGATGCTGCTGGCAATAGTAATCCATCTTCAAGTGGAGGCCCCCAAGCTTGCAGTTATAATGTTAAGCAGAGATGCATTTAGCTAAATAGTCCTATGGTGCTCAGAGTATTGTGACATCTAAAGAGGCAAAGAAAAAGACAGCTGGAAGAGGCCATAAACACCAAGCCAAACATTCCTTCCTCAAGGAGCCCAAGTAGCAAAACAGCGCAACATACAGTATATGTTGGGTAGTTTATATCTTCTCACCGCAAAACCAGACCCAGATGGCCATGCCTTGAAGAGAACTGCAGCACTGGAGGACATCAAGTAAAATAGCATTTTCCTCAACATCAGTTTAACCACAGCAGGCAATGCCCTTAAAGGCTAACAAGACCTTGCCTCTTCTTGTTACGGCCAATCTGGACATGTTGGATTAAGCTCTCATCCTCACCAACTAAGATGTAAGGAGCACGCTGGCTGAAGACCATGGAAAGTAGACTCCCATGCTTGGGAAGCAGCTACAGAAGCCAATAGAGTCATTCTCCCCCCAGCCCAAAGTCTGAAACGATGAAAACCCAATCGGACGGACTATTTAAAGAATCGTTACAGGAAACAAGAAAGGAGGGGTGTTCCTTGGTGCTCTCTGAGCTTGCTTGTTTTCTTGCAGACATTTCATTACCCTACTAGGTAACATCATCAGTGTTAGTAAGGAGACCGGTTTGCTGTCGGTTTATATTCTGGAGTTTTAGGGATTCTTTGGTTGGGCGCTTTTACTAAGGGCTCTTTGGCAGTTTCTTGATTCGGGTAGTGTTTACTTGATTGTTGGTCTGATTGTTGGAGTTAATCTATGCTGATCTGAGTGCTGATTACTGGTGGAGAGGTGCTGGAGTATTTTGTCTTTTGGGCTGGTTGATTGTCTCTTTTGCATAATCCATAGATGCTGTTCATGTCTATTGTGTCTGTTGATGTCTGATCTGTCAGAGTGCCAGGCTTCCAGAAATTTCCTGGCATTTTTGATTTGGCCTGGTCTAGGATTGTCACATTTTTAGCCATCAATACAATCCCTAAGACCGGCCCCACCCATCCACCCAGAGAGGCAAGACAGCAGAATATAAACTGACAGCAAACAGCACACCCTTTTAGCTCTGATGATGTTACCTAGTTGGGTAATGAAATGTCTGCAAGGAAACAAGCAAGCTCAGAGAGCACCAAGGACCCCCTCAGTTCAACCCTGAGCTACCAATATTCTCCTTCACTGGCATTACAGAAGTAGAAACTCTTTGTTGATTTCATGCAAAACACAGACCACGCCTGCGGGCAGTAAAAGGACGTCTGCTCTCAAAAACCCTTACAAACACGACTCAAAACATCAACGCTGGGTTAGTAGTAAGGCAGAAACCCATAAGCAAGGTACGAAAACGGAGATAATTAAATGCCGGCCATTCAGCACCAAGCAACAGATGGAGGGAAGAGCTGATTTTGCAGGATGAATGCATTGTCTTAATTATCCCAACAACAAGCCTAGATACACACAGCACTTGACCTTTGCTTTCCCCAAAGAGGGTGGAGGTGGCAGAAATCAGGCAGGAATTTTAAAAGCAAGGAGAACGTGTGTACCTCCAGAGGTGCCCGAGTCCAGGAATGCTTTGAGCTCCAAAGGAAGAGGGGAAGAAGGGGTTCCCCCTTTGACAAAGGCCTTATTTTGCAGAAAAACAAGAGAGGCTTCCTTGCCTTCTCCAAAACGCTTTCCCTTGGATGAGCTTCTACATTCTTGCTATCTCCTCAGTGCTGCTGGGGAAGTAACCTTGGCAGCAGAAGCCAGTTTGCAGGCTGATGAAATGAAAACAGAGGAGTCAGCAGCTCGCTTTTTCTCCCAACCATCGCAAAAGGCTTGCCAGGATGTCCACGGAGGTTCTCTGTCATCCAGGTCATCATGGTTGTCCCAAAGGTGCTTTTTCAGGAGGCGGCTGGACTTTCTTGTGTTTCTTTGAAGGTGTTTCACTTCTCATCCAAGATCCTGCAGCCAAGAAGCCTCCACACCCATTTGCGCTACTCAGGTGACCCTGAGGACACAGGTAACAAACCTCTAGGTGGTCTCAATGACTCTCTAAAAGAATGCAAATGGCCAGCGGTCTGCAAGGAATATAAATCCTTCCATTCCCCACCATCCAGTTAGAGCTGAAGGAGCTTCTTGGGTGAGAAGCGAAATGTCTTCAAAGAAAAACAAAGAAGTCCAGTTGCCTCCTGAAAAAGCACCTTTGGGGCTTGCCAGGATGATGACTCTCCAAAGGCCAAAAGTTAGAACCAGTTCTGACATCTCTCTGGCTCTAATCCTGTCCTGTATCCCACCCGTGGTAGGTTTCCACAACCACTAGGTTAGAACAACTCTTGTGAAGTTGTGGCCACCACCTATAACAGTGGTGGCGAGCCTCTGGCACGGGTGCCAGAGGCGGCACTCAGAGCCCTCTCTGTGGGCACGCGTGCCATCGCCCCAATCCTAGGCCTTCAGCTGGGTTTTATAAAACCTTTTCACTTTAGGCCTCTGCCGCCATGTGCAAAAAAAAAAAAAAAGGGTCAATCAATCAGTCAATTTCAATTTCTCGTGGGAAAAAAAAAGATCTTGCAAAGTTGGAATTGATTGATTGAACTTTTTAGTCCCACCCAGTCTGCTGTTACCACCGCAGCCACGCCCACCCAATGGGCCACACCCACCTAATGGGCCACGCCCACCCGGCACCCGACGATGCATAAGTGGGTTTTGGGTTGCAGTTTGGGCACTTGGTCTCTAAAAGGTTCGCCATCGCTGACCAATAACAACAGCATTCCTGGAGTTCATTTCCTCTCTCTAATTAAAATACATCTTTTTATTTTACATTTATTTATTAAAATTATATGACAGGTCCCCAGCTCAAGGGAGTAAACTGAAATCAAAATGCCGCACAGAGGACATGATTTACTCAAGTCACTTGAAAGCTGCTACTGACTTTGGCTCAAATAGGAAGCTGTTTTTAAAAACCTTTGTGGAATTAAAAAAAAAAACCCTTTTGATTTATCTCCTAGTGTTTCTTGACAGTTTCTTTAGCTCCAGCCATTGTGTTTTAGCTTGACTGGCCCATTGTGCTATTGCTGCTTCTGAAGTTCTGAAAAGGTTGGAGATTCTGGAGGAACAAAGTCCCAGGCTTTGTATTTTAAAGAAAATGAATAACCTCTGGAAAAGTTCTTGTTCCTGGTAAATAGTGTGCAATTGGTCTCCTGAGATCCTAAACTGAGATAAACACAACAAAAATGTTGTTTGTGTAACCGACAACCTCAGAAAATGCTTATTAAAGGTTGGTTTGATTGTAGTTCGAATGCTGCAAACCAGTCAATGAGTCTAGGGGTGCATTAACTTTTTCAGACTGACACATCGCATGTTGGATGACTTGGCTGATGAAACAAATGAATCAAATGCTAAATTTGGTGTTGTGCATCATTCGATGGCTAGATCTTGCCAACATATAAAAGCATGAAGCTCTGATATCATTCAGTGGTACAGTTAGGCAAAAAAAAATAAAAATCAGAAAATCAAAAAGGAAGCCAATACCGTTTTACAGAATTGTACGAATTGCTTCTCAAAGGTGATTTTTTTAAATTCAACAAAAGGACAAGGAACAGCAAATATGATTACCTTTTTTTGAAAGTAATAAGGAGTAAATAAGCTAACTTTCCAGGCCTTTCTCCTGTTTCTTTGTTTTTATTGCATTGTTATGATTACTAGTTTTGAGGTTACATTATATCAGTGATGGCAAACCTTTTAGAGACCGAGTGCCCAAACTGCAACCCAAAACCCACTTATGCATCGTTGGGTGCTAGGTGGGTGTTGCCCATTGGCTGGGTGTTGCCCATTGGCTGGGTATGGCCCATTGGGTGGGCACGGCTGTCTTGGTAACAGCAGACTGGGTGGGACTAAAAAGTTCAATCAATCAATTGCAACTTTGCAAGATCTTTTTTTTCCCCACGAGAAGTTGAAATTGACTGATTGATTGAACCTTTTTTTTTTTTTGCACATGGTGGCGGAGGCCTAAAGCGAAAAGATTTTAGAAAACCCAGCTGAAGGCCTAGGACTGGGGAGACGGTGCGTGTGCCCACAGAGAGGGCTCCGAGTGCCGCCTCTGGCACCCGTGCCATAGGTTCGCCATCACTGCATTATATTGTTAAGAGTGTTGCATGTTCTCCTATAAGCTTGAATTTACTGCCTAACCTCCTTGATTAATCATAGTTGAGCAAGACTGATAATAAGTCTATTTCACATCTGAATTGCTTCCTGATTTCCCTAAGACAGGGGTGTCAAACTCGCAATGTCATGTGACATGTTGCGATGTATCGTGACTTTTTTCCCATTGCCGGCAATGGGGTGGGCGCAGTTTCACCATGATGCATCTGGCTCGTAGGTCTGCAGTTTGACATCCCTGCCCTAAGATCCCCTCTACAGGGATTCTGAGAAGGGGAAATTGCATTCAGAGAAAACACCCAAGCCAAGTAGGATTATGGTTCTCCAAAATCTAAATCAACATGGCCAAAAGCCCAGCACTTGTGGCAGGTACCCAACTGGGGGATGGCTATTTAAAGGATGCATGATCTCCTAACCCAAGCTGGACAATGACTATAGAGGAAATATCACTGAATTGATAATATATCAGATCTATTTCCATGCAACTGCTTTGGTTTGTTTTGAAGTTACACCTGTCCTCTTAAGATGAATATCCAGATAATCTTAGGAAACTGCACAAGGAAGGGACAATTGCTACTTCTTTAATAGGCCACTTCAGTAAAAGCTGATGAAGGACGTTACCCAGGTGGAGGCACAGAGGAGTTCAAGCTTTGCAGTGTGTTCTACAGCAGACCCTCAGAAACAGCTTGGTACAGAATTCAGATCCATTGCCCCATATTAAAGACAATTTTTCCAACTGCTGTAGAGTTTGGATGATACACAGAGGTTTTTCTCAATGGTAACAACTTGAAGATGCATGCATGTCAACTCCCAGACTCCCCCAGCAAGCTTGAATTCTGGGAACAGTAGTCCACACATCTTCAAGTTGCCACGGGTTGACAAACACGGCTACCCAGACAAAAAACAGTTATGTTCCATTAAGAGCAACAAAGATGATTAGGGGACTGGAGGCTAAAACATACATGGAACGGTTGCTGGAATTGGGTATGTCTAGTTTAATGAAAAGAAGGACGAGGGGGGGACATGATAGCAGTGTTCCAATATCTCAGGGGCTGCCACCAAGAAGAGGTAGTCAAGCTATTCTCCAAAACGCCTAAAGGCAGGACAAGAAGCAATGGATGGAAACTAATCAAGGAGAGAAGCAACCTAGAACTAAGGAGAAACTTCCTGACAGTTAGAACAATTAACCAGTGGAACAACCTGCCCCCAGAAGCGGTGAATGCTCCAACACTGGAAGTTTTTAAGAAGAGACTGGACAGCCATCTGTCCGAAATGGTGTGGGGTTCCTGCCTGAGCAGGGGGTTGGACTCGATGACCTCCAAGGTCCCTTCCAACTTTTTATTATTATTATTATTATTATTATTATTATTATTATTATTATTATTATTATTATTATTATTATTATTATTATTATTATTATTATTATTATTATTATTAAAGACTGCTTCTGATTGCTCCCATGCCAAACCAGAAGGGGGAAAGTTATTTTATTTTGAAAAAGTCAGTCTTATCAGAAAGATGCAGGTTTAGAAGTTGGTTTCCCCAACCATCATTTCTGGTATGTTCTAAAAAAAAAAATGTATTTCTCCTCTTTCTGGGCCCGTTCCACTACCGCTCTCAAGGAGACAGCAAGAGAAAACCTTCTCTTGTTCATTTGTTAGGCAGTCAGGGATGACAGGTGATTAACTGTAAATAATAAAATAAAGGAGTAGAAGATTCTTGCCATGTTTGCCTTGCTGCATCATTACATCATAGCATTGACCTACCTCTCTCCCTTCTGCCTGCACGAACAGCAGTGACCCACCAAGCAGGACCCTTTTCCCAGCAGGAGTGAGAAAAACATTCCAAACACACACTATGCTTCAATCAAAATATGCAAATTTCAGGTGTCTTTGTCCATGCATGCAGTAAAATAACTGCTTTGTTCCAGGCAAGGAAGAAAGCAAAAATTCAAGGACGTTAGCAGCCAAGGAGGCAGGAGGAGAAAGATACGGTAGGCTTACCAGAAAGATTGGGGGTGGGTACACAAGATGATGGGGTTTAGTCTACCAGGAGAGGTTGAGAAGGATTAGAAGAAGCTTCAGACTGTTTCTCCATCTAACCGGCTACAGTTGGTCCTGATATCTGGTTTACTAACCTCTGACTGAGGTTTTTTTCCATCCCCTGGTGCCTAAGACTATCCGCTGAGGATTGCACGGATGGAAACTTGGTTGCTTGGCGGGCAAAGAAGGTGCCCAGAAGCAGGATTCCTCATCAGTAGAGCATCAAGGAACAAGAAGCAGTTCCCTTCTTTTCCCAGCTTGAACACACTTTGACCACATGATTTAATAGCAACAATAAAGTTCACCTTGTGAAATTCGGCGTAAAAGAACTGAATGTAGGATTAGCCTCCCCTAAAGAAAAGTTAGAGAATGTATAGCTTCCTTTTTCCATATTTCCAGAAAATTTAAGATACCGCCTTCCTCCCACACATATCTTAAAAGTAGGTTAATTGGGAGAAAATAAGAGTTCCTTTCAGATCAACGGTGTGTAGAGTAAACACAGTATTGAGAGTAACAACATTTTTTCCCCCCTTTTGTTTTGGATTCTGAAGTTTGCATGATTGCTTTGGCATACTCTGTCCTCCGTTGCTTATCACCTTTAAGAGAGAAAAAAAGTGGGTAACTGAATTGCTGTGCAATTTTGATGTCAACCGTAAAGGCAAAGTTGCTCTTAAGTCGATCTTGTCCCCAAGTGACTTCGCAAAGGCATCTGTGCACATTGATCTCGCCAAGAGACTAGAAATTGATATCGGCCTATTTAATGACAAGAGCATGATTCAGATCTGTTGGTGAATCAGAAAACACAGGGGCTGTGTGTGTATGTATTACAAAGCATGACTGCAGCCAACATGTAACTACTGAGCATTCCTGTGTTAACTTCTTCTTTCCCTCTTTTCTAAAATGAAACTGACAAATTAGGGGTTCAAGGGAGGCAATCTTAGCCAGTTGCTTCTGTCCAACAGAATGGGGGTTGAGGGTGGGGACTAAATAATCCAGACAGTAATTTCATGCAAACTCCAGATCAGACTCGGACACAGCATAAGCTTAGCTGATTCCAAAGCTAAGATGGAATAAATGTCAAATTCAAAGTCAGCTTGCTACAATACCAGGAATGAACCATATGCTTTTTTTTTTAAAGAAAGCCTGAAAAAAGATGGACAGTGATACAGTAGGTTTATCCATGGGTGGTTAGGTGATGTATTTTGATTTCCCTAAAGCAAATCTTACCGCTTGAGAAAAGAAATTATGAGGTGAGAAGCCCGTTCCTTAATGGATCAGGACAGTAGCTTGACTGAGGCCCCAACCCATTAATGGTCCTCATCTGAACATTCCAATCTTCTGAAAAAAAGGACCAAATCTCTGATTTTATCAAGGGAGAGGTGACTTCCTCGTAGAGATGCCTAGTGCTGTGGCATAGCACAAATTGTATTTATTATCTATCAAAAGTTTTAAAACTGGCCTCAGAGAGGGACTCTTGTCAATATACTTGTCCAGCTCAACTTAGCCCAGCCTAATACTGAAATAGCAGTAGCACTTAGACTTATGTACCGCTTCACAGTGCTTTACAGCCCTTTCTAAGCCGTTCACAGAATCAGCCTATTGCCCCCAACAATCTGGCTCCTCATTTTACCCACCTTGGAAGGATGGAAGGCTGAGTCAACCTTGAGCCGGTCAGGATCGAACTGCTGGCAGTCGGCAGAATTAGCCTGCAATGCTGCATTCTAACCATTGTGCCATCGCGGCTCTTATGTTTATTACTAAAAATCAGGGGATGAACAGCTTGCTTGGACAAAATGAAATGCAAAATGAAGATGCTGGCAAGATATGGTGGACACATGTCCTGTGGCCTAGTTGTGGTAATTCCTTATCTTGGCATTTTGGAAGGGGCATTATACCAACTTGACCCAATTCTAACCCTTTCAGCTGCAGCAGCTGTTAGATCCTCCCACTGCCTGATCCTTTTGATCTAGAGCAGCCAAGATCTAGCCTGGAAGCCTGCTGTTTTATCACGGAGCTTCATCTTATTTCTTTAAAAGCCCATTTGTTCCCCAGTCCTTCAGATTTACAGTCTCCAGACCAGGGCACTCAATTATTCATAGCTCCTTAGATGCTGCCAAAATGTTTTATCCAGGACTTTACTTGTAAGAGCCTCACCAGATGTGCGAAGGATAATCTATAAGAGGAGAGCCAGGGGTTTTTTTTTCCCCTTTAAGCAGCCATAAAGAGCTTTGATTTTGATTTGATCGCCAATCCTGAGCGAAAGAGAGCCGGTGTTTAAAAGTCTGGTCACTGTCTTGATCTCTGGAAGTTGTAAGTAGCCTTTTCTGCATTAAAAAAAAAAATGTTGGCATAATAGAAGCCCTACACTCTCACTTCCAAGGTTGCTGATACCAGCTTTGGGCTGTGAGTGAATTTGGCTTGGCTTACTCATAGTTTAAAGTCATGATTTACGGTTCAATTGTTCAATGAATTTATTGTTCAATGAATCAATCAGATACTACTTTAACCCCAAACTAAATATAATGTATGAACACCATCTGGACTCATGAGTGTCTGTTGCCTGGACTTCTATCAAGTTAATTCTATCCCCAGGGCGCTGTTCAAAAGGCCACTGGACCCTCCTGTTTTTTTCTCCTTGAAAAATGTTT
Organism: Protobothrops mucrosquamatus; assembly: GCF_001527695.2. NCBI lineage: Eukaryota > Metazoa > Chordata > Lepidosauria > Squamata > Viperidae > Protobothrops > Protobothrops mucrosquamatus. The sequence continues at coordinate 121,744 of NW_015387444.1, read as the reverse complement.
TGCTTCCCATCCAAGAAGCTTCTTCAATTCTTCAGCTGAACCGAAGAAGCTTCGTGGATGAGAAGTGAAACCTTTTCAAGGAGGAAAAACTCCCATTGCTTTTTGAACATCACCTTTTGGGACAATCATGACCTGGATGATTGAGAATCTCCATGGACAAGCTAATTCTAGTTTTAGTCTAAGCAACTTTGTCTTCATCCCTCGGTTTGTAGTCGGGGACAAAGAAACCTGCCCGTTTTGTTTACTTCCCATCGAAATGTTTTAAAGCTGCAAGTTATTTCTGAATGATGGTATCTTAAGATCAAATTCTCACCCTCCCTGCAGTGCCAAGTGGCATAGGTGACAATTGCTTTCAGCATGGAAGGGGCCAGGGTGTTCCTGCCTGACACGTAGCTGTTGAAGGTGAGAGTAGCTGTTGAAGGTGAGAAGCCGGAGAGATGAAAAGAGAAGGCAGCTTCTGACTTTTAAAAATTAAGACTTCAAATGCTCTGCCTGGGATGGCCAAATCTTTTGTTTCTTTTCATCCTGTTTATGAAAGAAATTTGCCTCATTTGAAAAGCTCTTATTATTTCTTTTTCTTTAAAAAAAAACAATGAAATTCTTGTATGTTTATCTTTGTTTTCAATGAGAAATAACCTGCTTACCTTGCAGGATTGTTGTACATGAAACACACATATAGTGACGGATCATAGTCTTGATCACATAATAGATCTTAATATTTGTATCATTCAGAGAAGAAGAGGAAAAGGAAAGAAGAGGAAGGTGGAAGGAGGATGGAGGAGGAGGAGGAGAAGAAGGAAGAAGAAGAAGAAGAAGAAGAAGAAGAAGAAGAAGAAGAAGAAGAAGAAGAAGAAGAAGAAGAAGAAGAAGAGGAGGAGGAGGAGGAGGAGGAGGAGGAGGAGGAGGAGGAAAGATTGTTCAGCTGGGCCACAATCAAAATTGGAAGAATAGAATAAGTCCCTGATTAACACAAAGAATAGAGATCCTACTGAGAAGTAAAATGGAATTGATTTAGCTAGCAAACCTGCAAACCTACAACTGAAAAGCAATTCTGTTTTATTTAGACTTTACTGAAAAGATTCCAAAACAAACTTTGTTTACTGCATCTTTTTTGCAAACCGCCCTGACAGTGGGAGATGGGACTTTTATCCCACCCCACCTTTGTTCTAATTCTATCCATGAAGCTGCAGGTGGTAGGAGAAGCTGACTTTGCTTCGAGCAAAGCAGAAGAGGTTAAGTGAATCTCTGACTTTGACTCTGTGTCTCGGTGGGTACTCAGAGTAGACCATCTCTCCTCCTCCCGTTTCCCTTCCCTGCCATTGTCTGGGAAGCACATGGCCCAGAGATTGGGGGTTTGTTAAATTTCGTGAAGTAGAGTAGAGAGGGGCGAGATGAAGGAGGGAGAAAAAGAGGAAATGAAGAAGGAAGCCACACGAACAAAAGCTGCTTGAAGTAATTCATCCCAAGCACAGCTTTACCCTTCTAATTAAAATGATAAAAGCAGGCACCATCTGCTAGGCTTCTGAAGGGAGCCAGTCTTCACCCAGCCACAAAATGCAACATGGAAAATAGGATTTTGAGAAACTTCCCTGGCTAGCGCCTGAAGGCAGGACAAGAAGCAAACTAACCAAGGAGAGAAGCAACCTAGAACTAAGGAGAAACTTCCTGACAGTTAGAACAATTAACCAGTGGAACAACCTACCTCCAGAAGCGGTGAATGCACCAACACTGGAAGTTTTTAAGAAGAGACTGGACAGCCATTTGTCCGAAATGGTATAGGGTTTCCTGCCTGAGCAGGGGGTTGGACTCGACCTCCAAGGTCCCTTCCAACATTATTATCATTATCATTATTATTATCATCATCATCATCATTATTAAACTGTGCAAGATAAGAGATTTTTGTGCTTCTCCTTTGTGCCGTCAGCCAAGATGGATTCATTCTTACCCGCCTCTCCTCATTTGGAGGGAGGAAAAGAAACATCCCAAATACAAAAAGTTTGAGCAAAAGGAATGTGCCTGCCAGCCAGCCAAGTAATCTTCCTTGGAGTAAAAACATCCACAAAATGGGATCAGCCGAGCAACTTTTTTTTTCCGTGGGGGTGGGGGGGAGAATATGGATAGCAGTTAAACAGCCAAAAGTGCCAGGATAAAATTCACAAGATTGGCTGATCTCCTTAGATCCCCGTTGTCACTGTTTTTACTGTCCAGATTGCCATTTTGCGTCTGTGGCTGCTGGATCTGTTCAAAGTTGCTTGGCTTTGCTGCCTCGTCGGATGGGAGAAAAAAAGTTTTGCGCATAGTTCTGTGTAAGAAAATCCAGCTTTACTGTTTTTAATCAAGAGGGGCTAAATCTTTTTAATTTTTAATTTTAACACCTTTTTATTTCGGTGTTCACCTTCTGTAAACATTTGGCCGTGGCTGATGGGGACTCATCGTCCAAAACTGGCAGCACTGGGCACGGTTCAAGAGGGAAGAATAAAGTGAACCTCAGTGGAGCCGACTAATGGTCTGACAGCCTTTCTTTACCTTTGAACGACAGAACCCAGTTCCTGGATTAACCTAGGGCAGGGGCAGGCAACCTTGGCTCTTTTATGACTCGTGGACTTCAACTCCCAGAATTCCTGAGCCAGCATGGCTGGCTCAGGAATTCTGGGAGTTGAAGTCCACGAGTCATAAAAGAGCCAAGGTTGCCTGCCCCTGACCTAGGGTTTGTACTGACACCGAATGCTAAAGCAACGGAAGGGGGGGCTGGGTTTGCACAAGGGGGTAACAGCTTAACAACAAACCAAGATTAGACACCGGGTCACCCCAAATCCGAGAGAGCTCGTTCTGCTGC
>NW_015387444.1:116108-118813 GCF_001527695.2 Protobothrops mucrosquamatus | reverse complement strand
CCCCCCACCCGCAGCAGCTCCCTTTTGATCTGCTAAAGTTTTAATTATATTTTAAAATTTGACAAATATTTAAATATTCCTTTTAATTAATTTTAAATTTGTATTGTTTTGTATGTATTTTAAATAGATTGTCAGCCGCCCTGAGTCCTACGGGAGAAGGGCGGGATATAAATCCAAAAAATAAATAAAATAAATAATAAATAAATACAGCGGGGGTGGGTGGCGAGTGGTGGGTGGGAGAGGATGCCACGCACACACCCCCCCCTTTGGGCCAGCAGCTCTACCGAGAAAGGAGCAGCTCTAGCCCACCAGTGGATCTGCCTTCCCACCCACCCACCCCCTATGGACGGAGCAAAGAGGAGGGGGATTTCGCGGGAGAAGGGGGGGCTGGCTTGCCCCTTCTTCCCCATCCCCGCCGGAGGGCTCGGGCGGACTTACCGTTACACCACTGGAAGGGGTGCATCAGAGGCCCCGGAGCAGCTGCTGGCGGAACGAAAGGCGAAACGGTACCCCCGTACTGCGCGGGGTCCTCCCCCCCCCCCGCGATGACAACCTCGCTTTTTACCAGCCTCGACCGCGTCCTCCGCCCAGCCTGGGAGCGGGGCGCCACATTCCCAATCGCGGGGGATCCTCCCTCGCCCGTCGCAGTCTATCCGAGGGAGAGAGAGTCTTATCTTGCGGCTCGGGCGCGGGCTGTTTCGAACGGTTCGGAGCGGAGCGAGCGGAGCCGAGCCGCAGCTCCTTTTCTCGGGGCTGAGTACAACACACACACACACGCGCCCGCGCACGCACACACACACACAGGGCTTCGGGGACCGACCCTCCGCCTGGTCAACGCCCCCTCTCCTCCCCCTTTTCAGTCCGCCAGCCAATCCGGGGCCTCCCGAGGAGAGGAGCCGATTAGCATCTTGGCTTTTGAAGTGGGCAAGGAGTGGCTCGGGATTGGCTGGCTCGGAACGGGGCTCCAGCCTATAGCGTTGCGGACCCAAAGAGAGAAAGAAAGAAAGAAAGAAAGAGAGGAAGGAAGAAAGAAAGAAAGAGAGGGAGGGAGAGAGGGAGGGAGGAAGGAAGGAAGGAAGGAAAAAGAAAGAGAGGAAGGAAGGAAGAAAGAAAAGAAGGAAGGAAGGAAGAGAAAGAAAGAAAGAAAGAAAGAAAGAAAGAAAGAAAGAAAGAAAGAAAGAAAGATCATCGCTGCTCCCTTAGGATCGCTCTAGGCGCAGGTAGCCTGGACGGAAGGCCGAGCTTGGCCGATGGAGGGGCTGAAGCCCGATTTTATTAATATTTTAAAAGGATCACCCTTCCCGAAGGAAGGAAGAAAGAAAAGAAGGAAGGAAAGAAAGAAAGAAAGAAAGAAAGAAAAAGAAAGAAAGAAAGAAAGAAAGAAAGAAAGAAAGAAAAAAAGAAAGAAAGAAAGAAAGAAAGATCGTCGATGCTCCCTTAGGATCGCTTTTGGCGCAGGTAGCCTGGACGGAAGGCAGAGCTTGGCCAATGGAGGGGCTGAAGCCCGATTTTATTAATATCTTAAAAGGATCACCCTTCCCGCTCTCCATCCCAAAGGACGTGGCGAATCTTCCTTCCTTTATTACATTTCTTTTCCTCCTTTATTTTGTACAGGGCAAAGTGAGTTGCATCCTGCACCCTCTGCCACACAATAACAATACCCAGAGGTGACCTGGTCAAATTCTTACCTGCATCCCATCAGTTGATTCTGAATACCCTCCCTGTTTCCCACCGCCTTTTCTTTCTGGAGGTGGACACCCTTCCAAACCAAACAAGTCCAGGGCTCCTTGGAGCTGCATTTTTGTTGTTGTTGTTATTATCTAATCATACGTGTTGTATTTCTGGCGAACTCAACTGCATCAAGGTGATGGCATCAAGATAGAAGTTTGCAACCTCTATGGATTAAAAGTGAAGAGGTAGGAAAGAAGCGGGCAGATCTCAAGGGAGCTGGAAGAAATCCGATTGCTGATGTCTGCTGCTGGATGCCAGGTAGACATTCCTCAGCCCTAATAAAGAAGTGACATGGTCTTAAGTCACACAGGACTAACCTAATCCGCTCCCCAAATCAGTGGACTGCAGGGGAGAAAGGAATAAATGCCTGAAATGTCCTGAAATGGAAGATTCTTCACTGCGACAGATGATGGCAGACGCCACATGTGAACAGCAAACTGTTCACTGAGATCAACCCCTCCATATAAGACCTTGTTCTTTACCTACTGGGCTGCATCTGTAATCCACCATCAAACAAATCTGACCTGGGTGGGTCGTACCTTGCTAATCTTAGCTTTGGCAAACAATGGTGTCCCATCTAATGAGCTGCAGAATAAACAGCGAGAAAGGTCACCGCCACGAAGCCATGCAGTTCGTCAAATCCTTTTCCCCCTTATGCTGGTTTATTTTATTCTATCGAGCAACAAAGATGATTAGGGGACTGGCGGCTAAAATGTACAAAGAACGGTTGTTGGAATTGGGCATGTCTAGTTTAATGAAGAGAAGGACGAGGGGTGACATGATAGCCGTCTTCCAATATCTCAGGGGCTGCCACAAAGAAGAAGGAGTCAAGCTATTCTCCAAAGCACCTGAGGGCAGGACAAGAAGCAACGGGTGGAAACTAACCAAAGAGAGAATAATTAATCAGTGGAACAACCTGCCTCCAGAAGTTGTGAATGTTCCAACACTGGAGGTTTTTAAGAAGAAACTGAACA
>NW_015387444.1:82815-115838 GCF_001527695.2 Protobothrops mucrosquamatus | reverse complement strand
GACATGATAGCCGTCTTCCAATATCTCAGGGGCTGCCACAAAGAAGAAGGAGTCAAGCTATTCTCCAAAGCACCTGAGGGCAGGACAAGAAGCAACGGGTGGAAACTAACCAAAGAGAGAATAATTAATCAGTGGAACAACCTGCCTCCAGAAGTTGTGAATGTTCCAACACTGGAGGTTTTTAAGAAGAAACTGAACAGCCACTTGTCTGGAATGGTATAGGATCTCCTGTTTGAGCCGGGGGCTGGACTACAATACCTCCCAGGTCCCTTCCAACACTGTTATTCTGTTATCTTTCTTTGCCGTTTCCAAATCCATCTGTTCAGTCTCATTCTGGAGACTGTTTGGCACTGTCTGGCATCCACTTTTTCAGCCTGGTTGTGATTGCTGCTTATGTATTGTACAAGGCCTGGCTCTCTTCTAGGAGAAAGATGAAGAGAGTTAGTGGTTTTGAGACCCACAGTTTGAGAGGTGTGTATGTGTGGGAGAACTGAAGGAAGGTTGAAAATTGGATGGATCAACAGTGGTCACAAAGGCAGGGAATCCTATCTATATCTAGCCCTCTGCACCACAAGGGTTCAGTAATTTTGGTGGAAAAACCATCACCATCACCAACTCTGGCAAAAGGTGAAAATAAGAAGAAAGAATTTTTAGGGGGTTGGAGTGCAAACATTGCATTAATAATTTTTAAAAGGCCTAAATCATAGCATCGTATTTCTCAAGGTCACAACCGAATCCTTTTGGCCACTGAATCTTTCATGTGGCAAAATTATATTTAACGGAAGATGATAAAATTCTTGAGATGGGTTCACTTGCCCTGAAATCAAATCCCTAATCTCTTATATTTTATTTATGTTTATAAATATTTATGTCTCATACATTCTAATGTATAGGCGGTTCCCAGATGGCTCATGCATTGCAACATTTAAAATCAATTCGAAGTGATATTTATCAACAGCTAGGATAGTTCCGTGTGATTAGTTCTCTCGGTTTTTTTTTTTTTTTAAATTGCTACAGCAAAGAATTTGATCAATGCATTGACTCGAGAAAGTTTTGTAAAAAACGTTTTTCCTATCACGTTTTTTGCCCCAACTGTGGTTAAAAATGCAACCAAACATGCTGACATTGGAGGAAAGGACTGGAGAAGACAGGAGAAGTGAAATCACTGCAGGTGACAGAATTTAGCAAACTTGAGCTAATTCTGAGAAGGTCAGACGGGACCACAAAGAAATTGAAAAACATCTCAGAAGAAAGTGCTGGCAGATTATTTCTGTATTCCTGTTAGAAAAGCACATGTCTATATCCAGGTGGTAAACAGGAGTTTAACTTTTTTTTGTAATAGAATATCAAGAGTTGGAACTTGACTCAAAAGGCTACGCTTTACAGCACTGTAAATGGTCCTGTTCGGTTCTTCAAAAAATTGGGACTCTAGTCGCATCTTTTCTGACCAGTATGTTTTATTACAAGGGATTTTTGCCACCACAAACTAACATAGGTCTCTTGCTACAAGTCCCAAGAAGTACTGTACATAGCACAGAAGCGCTGCTTGAGCAGGGTTCGTAAGATCATCTGGGACACTACACATCCTCTTCACAACCTGTTTTCCTTGTTACCTTCTGGGAGGAGGAGGCTTCGTGGTATCCGAAGCAGAACATCCAGATTCAGCCAGAGTTTCCTTCCATACAGCATTAACCTTGCGAACTCTCAAGCTTCCTCCTTCCGTTATATATTCAAGATGGACAGTATTTAATATTTATTTGCTACGTATATGTAGGGATGTGGGTCTATACATATGTTGTTCATAGTATGTTTAGGTGCGTGTCATGTATGTGTTTCACTTTGAGAGCGGGCAACTAAATCTCATTTTTGATGTGTGTGCCATTGTGCCCACAGTATAAAAATGACAATAAAGGTTATCTTATCTTATCTCTTATCCCTCCTAATGTCTCTCCCCTGCCCCTTGTTGCACCTACACAAACTGGATTCATATAGATTTATAGTCTGAGGCTGCACTCTTTCATGTCCTAGGCGCATAACCCTAAGGGTCACTGAAAACAATGGATATTTTGGAACAACAATATATATGTGACATTGCTTTCAAATATTTGTTTGAGGAGGGACTTGCCATATGCTAGTGCCTGTGTGTCTTTGAGCAATGTTGCCATTTCAAACAAAGGCTGGGCTAAACCAGTATTCCATTATTTATCTGCAGCAATATTTCTCCCTCTTGTTTGTCTCTTTCCCTCCCCTTTCCCTTTCCTTTCTGTTTTGGCAAAACAGGAGAATTGCCTGTGAAATATGAGCTGTGCAGTTTTGAAGGAAAACGATAGATTTTTATGAGCAGTAGATCTCCCTTAATATTAATTTATTTATTACAGCCCTAGGGCCAGATACAAACAAGATACTGAATAAAAGAAATATTATGTGGTTCTTTACATAAACATTATATATGTATGTATATGTATATACATTATATACATTATGTATATGTATATACATTATATACATTATGTATATGTATATACATTATATATGTATGTATATGTGTGTGTGTGTGTGTATATATATATATATATATATATGTATATATATATGTGTGTGTATGTGTATGTATATGTGTGTGTGTGTATCTGTGTTAAATTTAGATTTTTGCTGACAAAGAATTAAATGGAGACTAGTATAGCTATTTCATTAGGTGGCAAGCAGCCCAGGTTCGAATCTCAGAAGGGTATGGCTAGCTGATGAGAGCTAAATAGCTGGAAATAGCTTTACTAGTCTCCCTTTAATTCTTTGTTGGCAAAAATCTAAATTTAACACAGAAATAGTTTATCGCAGTAGCGACTTTAGCCTGCAAAATGCTCCTAGATTGGGGCTGAAAGGCAAAAGGCAAAAGTAATATTTGGGTAGACCAGGTGTCCTACTAGACCGGTTTCACCGGAAAACACTTAATATATGCCACACAATGGGGTGAGCTCCCGTTACTTGCCTCAGCAACTACCCTAGGAGTTTGAAAGCATGCAAATGTAAGTAGATAAATAGGTACCACTTCGGTGGGCAGCTAACAGCGTTCTGTGTACCTCGGCTTATAGTGTCATGCTGGCCTCATGGCCATGGAAGCATCTTCAGACAACCCTGGCTCCCTTGGCTAAGAAAGAGATGAGCACTGCCTCCCAAAATTGGACATGACTGGACAAGGAAACCTTTACCTATACCTGTACCTGTACCTATACCTATACATACAGTAGCATTAAAAGTAGCATTAAATAGAAGTCACACTCCCTACTTAGAAATTTCTTTAAGACAGGAAATGTAAGAGTCTGGAGCTTATATAGGGAATGGTTTAATAGCCCATGATCTAAAGTTTCTATGGTATATAGGAATACCCTTAAAACATCCAAGAAGGACTGAGGAGAAAGCATCCATCCTGGCTAAAGTGGGGGCTTTACAATATTTTAAAATTGGAATGGATAATCAATACGTGTCTGGAACGGACCTCTTTGGAAGAAAATGATAAATGCTGGGGTGTGTGTGTGTGACAATTTCCCTTATTCATTTCCCCACTTGGAGTTTGAAACTTCCAGGAAACTGCTGCCCATCTACTGTAAATGAAATATTTAAGTGAATGCAAAAGTTGCATATTAAAGAAAACAAAGAGGAACTTGGTTTGCCAGCCTGCCCATTTCCACTATAACTGAGTTAGCCTTAAATTCAGCATGATTTACATTGGATGAGGCCTCCAATGTTCTTTTACTCTCAGTGCTGACACACGTGTTTAGAAGGTTGGTGTGTTGTATGAACACTATAATCCAGGACCTAAGAAGAGTGTAAACTAATTTCCTCCATTCGGCTTTGTTATTTATTTATTTATTTATTAAATTTATATACCGCCCTATCTCCCTTGCGGGACTCAGGGCGTTGAACAGGCGATACTAAAAACCACGGTAATAAATAGTTTGTTTTAAAATCGAATTAAATAACGGGCCTGTTCTAAAAACACACCCGTAAACCCCCCCCCACTGAAACATAATCAAGCTACGCCAGGCCGGCCGCACGGAATAGATGGGCCTTCAGGGCTCGGCGAAAAAGGCGCAGGTCCGCAACTGTACGTAGGTCGGGGGGTAGGTCATTCCAGAGGGCAGGAGCTGCCACAGAGAAGGCTCTCCCCCTGGGGGTCGCCAGCCGGCATTGTCTGGCTGACGGCACTCTAAGGAGGCCCTCTCTGTGGGAGCGGACTGGCCGAAGGGAGGTGTTTGGTAGGAGGCGGTCTTGCAAATACCTAGGTCCATTGCCATGGAGCACTTTGAAAGTTGTTACTAATACCTTGAAGCGCACCCGGAAGGCCACCGGCAGCCAGTGCAGCTCGCGCAGGAGAGGTGTTACATGGGAGCATCTAGAGGCCCCCAAAATCCCCCGCGCAGCCGCATTCTGAACTAGCTGGAGCCTCCGGGTGCACCTCAAGGGGAGCCCCATGTAGAGAGCATTGCAATAGTCCAGACATGGAAAGAAACAACAAGAGAGTTGGGTGGGATCATATCACTGCCACTGTTTTAATTTTGTTTGGGCAAGCAAAAATAACAAAAAAGTTATTGTGAAGCTAGCCACACTGTAAAGTTTATCACACTGATGCTTTTCTTCTTCTGCCCTGTCTCCAGCTGTCTGACAGATGTGAAATGTCTTCTGTTTTCTTTCCCCCCTTTCCTTCCCACCCCTTTCCCGTCTGCATTTATCTTGTATTTAGCTTCTAAGCTAAAAGGCAGAGATCACCTGGCTTTTATTATTTTGTGGATCACTTTAGGATGAAGAGAGGACCATAAAACATTTTCAACAAAGAGGTAACGATTGGAACATCTGATTTGGAATCCTAAATTTCTGTTTTTAACTCTTGAGACCTTGTAGCAATTAAGGATTGGTTATTTTAATATTCTGGTATCAGCCACTACTTAGTTAAGGTTCCTTGTTACAAAAATAGTCCTGTCTGCAAGGCCAACATTACATTAAGAGGAATTCTCAATATATTGGCTGTACATAGAAAAGTGGTCATTAGATGACCTCAGATTATTCTGGATATTAGTTAATCCAGCCCTTTGAAGAACAGTTTAAATTTATTATAATAATAATAATAATAATAATAATAATAATAATAATAATAATAATAATAATAATAATAATAATAATAATAATAATAATAATAATAATAATAAAGTTGGAAGGGACCTTGGAGGTCATCAAGTCCAACCCCCTGCTCAGGCAGGTAACCCTATACTATTTTGGACAAATGTGCAGTTCCTCTCTTTCTTGGTGTCCAGAATTGTGCATAATTACTACACACAAGAAGAACTAAGCACTGCCTGCCAATAGCCCAGTCTGGCATTGATTAGAGATTCTCCCAAATTTATTAATGGACTACAATGCCCACACTTCTAGCCAGGTCATCTTTTATTCCCTCTATATAGGTACGTGCTGCTCTTTCAGGGATTTGGATCCAAGGTTATTTTGCAAAATGAAAATACCTCAAGTGATCATCGTTATAATATGACTCCATTGTTGTACTGCTGTGTCAGAACAAAATTCTGGTGTCTTATGGATGTTTGTCAGAGTTTCAGTCAGCTGACTTTAAAAAGCCAGCAAAAAGGTATGAAGTCAAGAAAATCAATATCTTCTTGAGAAGCTGATCTCGTGAGCTTTCTGAGAGATAAGTACAAAATATACGTCTATGTCTGTAAACAGGATGAGGCATATTTTGTGATAATCTCAGTGCATACAGATTGGGGATCAAAATTGTTCTGTATTTTTAAACTGGTGGGCTGAACGTGATATTCCGTGAACTGCTTTAATCTTTGTTTCCAGATCTTTATTACACATTTTCTCTCATTAGGCAATTAAATCAGGGAATATGGAGGAGATTTTGATTCCATTTAGCCCCTTCCAAATTTCCCAATGTTTGTTTCCAAGTTCATGTCAAGATATAAGGCCAATGTAGCTTTTCCAGTGTCCAGCCTAATGGATTTTTAATCTGGAAGCCGGACAATCGGTATTTAAGACATGCTGCCTTCAATTCTAGTTGAAATATAATGTAATATAAGCTACCGGGATCAGCAGGCTTTGATAGTTCTTTCCTTGGCAACTTAGTCGGTACTGATAACCCAAATTCTTTCAGATCAATTCTCTGATTCCCATATTTGGTCAATGGAGGGTGAACAGGGCTACTTTAGAAGCTAAAATATCTGTGCATATTTATTGGTGTACATAACTTCTTCAAGTAGCTTAGGGAAGGGTCTGACCCTATAACCTTTTTCCTCTCTCTCTCTCTCTCTCTCTCTCTCTCTCTCTCTCTCTCTCTCTCTCTCTCTCTCTCACTCACTCACTCAAAACAGAGCTGGAAGAGACCTTGGAGATCTTCTAGTCCAACCCCTTGCTCAAGGAGGAGACCCTATACCATTTCAGACAAATAGCTGTCCAATCTTTTCTTAAAAGCCTCCAGTGATGGAGCACCCACAACTTCTGGAGGCAAGCTGTTCCACTGGTTAATTGTCCTCACTGTTAGGAAGTTTCTCCTTAATTCCAGGTTGCTTCTTTCCTTGATTAGTTTCCATTCATTGTTTCTTACCCCTGGCACATATCAGATGGGCTTCTGGGATTGAGGAACAATAAGAACAGAAGGACTTTATTTACAACCGGGAAAGATAAGAGGCCAAATAGAATCGTATTTTCCCATTTCTGTTCCTCTGCCTAGCTGCCATCATTAATTCTCCAGGTTCTACCGCCCCTTGGTGTTTATTCTGAAGTATGACAAGCTGCTTCTTTATTAAGCCTGTCAATTTATGCACATAAAACTATTCCACTAGAGATGCTGATGGGTTTTGATCCATCCTCCAATTTATTTTAAGGCTAAATGGAGCCAGAAAGACTCCAATATAGGAAAAGTTTAGAATCAGCATGCAGACAAAAAAAAAAACAAAACCCAACCCAAAACTATTTTTTTTTAACCAGACACCCCACGATCCGTCTTCAATGGAATGATACACCTGTTGTTCTTTTGCCTTTTTTGCTCAACCCCAGGACATTTGCTTTCAGAAGGAAAAAAAATAACTGAAATTCTCAGTGGGGAACTTTAGTACCCTTCCACTTACTTAGTACATATCTTTCCTGCGTACCTGACAGAGTCTCCAAAGCTAAGCAGGGTCACAACTGGATAGCAACTTAGTAGAGTGACAATTTCAGGACCGTAGATTAGATTGACAACTCCAAAACTATGGTAGAAAAAAAAGCGACGGAAAACTATTTACACCATGCCACCAAAGAAACAAAATGGATGTGTCCCTATAGCCATCAGGAGTTAAACTTGAGTTGAAGGAGGCTTTTGTTCTTGGTTTTTTTTAACCAATAGGTAGTTCTCGACTTACCCTCATTTTTTTAGTGACTGAAGTTACAATGGCACCGAAAAAAGTGACTTTAGGACTGTTTTTCACACTTAAAACTGTTGCAGCACCCCTGTGGTTACCTGATCAAAATTCAGACCCTTGGCAACTGACTCATTACTTATGACGTTTGCAGTGTCCTGGGATCGTGTGATCTCCTTTTGCGACCTGACAAGCAAAGTCAAGGGGGAAATTAGATTCACTTAACAACTGAAATGGTTAACTTAAGCAATCCGGCAAAATTTTTTACAGCTGTAAAATTAACAGTTGTCTTGCTTAGCAATGGAAATTTTGACTCTATTAACCAGTGATAGGTATCATGGTTCCGAAAGATGAAACTCTTCAAAGAACTTTGAGGCATTGTTTACCTTAAAGAATCTTTACTCGAGCAGCATGTACATAATTGAAGCCAAAATCTGACTTCCCCTCCCTTCAGCACATAGATCAAAACACAATTCCCTCCTACAACTAACTGTCATAAATCACATTCTCCAATTAGTTTGAAATGCTGGCTTTCCGCCCAGTTCTTCTATCCCGCCATTCCTTATCAGCTCTTATTACAATATTGTATGTCTAACTAACTCCCATCACATTCCTCCCCCTCCCCCCAGTATCATCTAATTCTAAGAGTAAAACAACAGAAAGAAAAAGGCTGCATCTCCATCATTGTCAAAGCAAGAACATCCAATGTTAGCAGTGTTGACAGTGGGATTCAAATATGTGAACAACCGGTTATCTGTGTGGATGCCGCTTCCAGAAGTCCATTCTGGGCTTGGGCAACAAAAAATTAGCTACCAGTTCTGCCAAAGTGGTGCAAACTGGCTGAATCCCACCATTGCTATTAACGTCATAAGTTGAGGACTATTATAGCACTCTCTTCACTGGTCTGCAGCCTTTCTGTTTCTATTAAATACCAGGGGAAGATATCATAAACCAAGTTCTCCCTTTGGATTTTTTTAGCAGTGGTATTATGGGGACCTTTTCTTTTTTCTAATTCAGCGGGTAGAAATTTCTAAAAGGTTCTTTCAGCTTGGACGTGAAAAATAAAGACGACTCAGCATCCTTCTCTTCTGTAGAACTTTATTCCGATAAAGTTAAAATACATTGGGGCTTGCCACTTTTTAAAACAAAAGCTAGAAGCAAACAGGAGGAAACGGGCCACAAGACATATCACTCCATGGGAATTTCAGCATTAAAAGCTTCCTCAGTGTGAGGTTGGGACATTGTCTTGGAAAATGGCTTTCGAAAGCCAACGGGAGAGGGAGAAAGAAAATCTCTTCCTCTCAGAAACCTCGAATTTGCTCGCCTCCGGTTGACTCCTGAGCCTAACCTCTGAGAACATTGGCAGTACATCTTGAAAGGTTAGAGCTGTTCTTCTTTGAGGCAGGATCTGTGGAAGGTCGTGGTTAGCTGAGCCCAAATAAGGCTAGTAATGCCTCATGTTTACCAACAGAAACTATGCTATCATGGTTTCCCGACGATTCATCTGCTTACGGTCTCCTCTTCAGCCTGAGAGAGTTGTCCAGGGTGGTCAACTGGCGCAGGAAACCCCGGTTGGGAATAATGCCTCGATGGTCCTTGACGGTTTTTATGGCCTCCACCAGAGTCAAGTGGTGGTAAATCATGAGGTAAGCAAGGACCAGGGTAGCTGATCTGCTTACCCCCACAGCGCAGTGAACAAGGATTCTCCCTATGGGAAGAAGATCAATTTAAGAAAATGTCAGTATCGACCATCACAAAGAAATCTGGGCCCCAGAGATTCAGGGGAAGTAATTCATTTCAGACTTTCGTCACCTGCCCTGACAAAGAAACTGATACTACACTACATCTTATTAGCTTTCCAGCATAATTCAAAATTATTTATTTATTGTAGGAGAAGGAGAGGGATAGTCTGGGGATGGAGTCAAGAGAGGAATCAGCCTGCAGTCTTTACGTTCCCATAAGTGGTCCCAGTCCAACCCTTCTTGAATTCCATTAACCCTTATCTAGCACCAATTTAGTGCTGACCATTAGTTGACTAAATTCTTGTGTATAGGTATGAGCAATACATCAGCTTAATGGGAACTTAATGTGTAGTCCTGATTCTTTGCCCCTGACATTTATTTAATCAATCGATCCATTTACATCAGACATGTCAAACACAAGGCCCGGGGGCCAGATGCGGCCCGTGAAGTGGTTTCATGTGGCCCACGAAGCCATCCTGGAAACAGTGAGGGAATGGCCCCCGCTGCCTTGGCCACTGGCCCAGTCTGGCTGGGAGCCAATGTACAATTTTGTGATGGCCATCTATGCTGAAACACATTCAGTCTTAGCTCCACAAGGCCGTCGAGAAACAGCGAGGAACCAGCCCCTGCCGTGTTGGCCCCGCCCCCTGGGTGCATGCTGGGGAGGTGTCACCCTTTGTGAGGAATGAAGAAATGGACCATGCCTTGGCGCTCGCCCCGGTCCCACCCCCTTCTGCCAGAGACCCTCAGATCTGTCCCACTCCTGCCCAGGCACCCACAGGCACCCTTGACGCGAATGATGTAGAGCTGGCCATGCCCACCCAGTAGGCCACACCCATTCCATCCATGCCCACCCAGTAGGCTGCACCCACCCTGGCCGCACCCAACCAGCCCCCTGAGGGCAATCGCAATGTTGATGCGGCCCTCAATGAAATTGAGTTTGACACCCCTGCTCTATTATGTAAACAGTGGAATATCAATGGGTTGTACAGTTTGAATCAGAAACATGCCCATACTGTATACCTCTTCTAGTCGTGGGTCAAGTCACCCTTTTCTGTGGACTCACCTCCCCTCGTGCTCAGGGCTTTGTGGATGAAATCTGCAGCAGGCTGAAAGTAGGGGGTCATGTCAAAGGTGGGTGAATCGTGTGCTTCGATGCCCAGATAGCAGATGCCCATACCGTCATAGTATTCTGCGCCTCCCCGCCACTTGCTGTGAGAAGCATTGAGGATGTGAGTCATGTTCAGTCGGGCCAGCTCACGTCGGTTTGCTGCTATATCTCTATAAGGAGGGAACGATAAAGTCGGGGTCATTCAGAAATTCTCTTCTTCCCAGAATCACTGCTTCTATCTATTGTTTCTCACATTTTTTTCAATCTGCACTTAGCTGGCCTGTTCTAAGAATATGCGGTAGGAGTTTTGCTAAGCCAATTCCTAGCAAAATGGTAGTTTTGTGGACAGGTTCATGCCTGGGACCAATTGACACAAAAGCCCAGAAACCACGGTGCAAATATCCCCTCTGATCTTTGATTGCTGCTGCTTTTTGATGATCATTTGATGGAGGAGTCTTTCAGACAATAACTTTTTTATCCAGTTGAATGTCTCCCAAATCTTGTGAGAGTATCTTCTCCCCCTGTGCACCCAGCAACTTTTATCACAATTCTCTCCTCCATCAGTGTCTTCCTCCCTCCCCCCCAAAAAAATCTGTGCCTGGGGCCCCAGTGACTAATAGTAGAACCAGTGATGATAGAACCCTGCTTGCAAATTAGGTTGCGTTGTATATTCAACAAGTGATTGGTGGCCATAAAGGACAGGCAGTCCTGATTTACTGACATTTGTTTATTGACCAAAGTTATGACAGCACCGACTTATGATTGGCCCTCCCCCTTACGACAGTCATAGCATCCCCACAATCATGTGATCAAAATTCAGGTGCTTGGCAACTCGCATGCATTTATGTCGGTTGCAGCATCCTGGGTCATGGGACCATCATTTATACGACCTTCTTAGCCAGTTTCATACAGGCAAAGTCATGAGGAAAGCCAAACTCATTTAATGAGTGCAGCCAAAAAAAAAAAAAAGGCAGTAAAATCAGATGCAGTCACGTGGTAACTCCCTTAATGACCTCATCACTTAGAGATGAGATTCTGGTTTCAGTTGTGATTGTAAGGTGGGAACTACTGGTGGGTTCTTCCTTTCCTTTTCCCATCTGAATCCTTTCCCTGATCATCACTATGTTGCCTCTTTGCTTCTTCCCCACCTCCTGGAATTGGCCTGTCTCCAATACTGGGATCAATACGTACTGATCTCCCAGGTAAAGCCCTGGCCAGACTTCATCGGCATGGTTACAGGCTGTCTTCCCCGTGTACAGGAGTCTCTCCAGCTCAAAAACACTGAGGATGGGGTGGTGGACGGTGTCATCATGAGTCCTCCAGACAGGAGGTCTGGATGTGTTCCTGGAGAACAGAGACATGAAGGACATGGGTGCCGCTGCACCCCCTGTTGCATCCCGGGCTGTTTCAGGGTGCGGGGCTGGAGCCCGGACAGTATTTCTGCTGTGCCCACCACCCACGGTCGGTTTCTAGTCTGAAAAAGAAAGAAGAACGTTATCCGAAGCATCGTCTCCTGAGCTTCTCACGAGGTTGGGCACTTCCTGTATTGGCTGCATTCTGAAAGTTGATCTTGATCCTGCAAAGAAAATGAAAAGAAGGCACTTTTAAGAAGATTCCTTCTTCCACCACCCAGGGCATTTGTTTGTTATTTATTTATTTATTGTGAAATTGGTTTGGCACCCATCTTCCGTCCAGCTGACAATATAAAACATTTTTTAAAAAAACCCATTAAAATCATCAATTATAAAAGAACAAAGCTGATAAAATCATGAAAATCATGGGATTAGATTTTAATTAATCAGTCACCTCCGGTGTGAATGTTTTTCTGTGCCATTGTAACTTTGATTGGTCACTTAGTGCAAAGGTCCCCAACCCCCAATCCGTTGACCAGTACTGGGCCACAGCATGCCAGCAACTGGTCCACACACAAACAAGCAAAGCCCCATCCGTGGGATGCAGGCAGCACACAAAACCACGCACTCTCCGGTCTGCTGAAAAACCTTTTTCCACGGAACCAGTCCCTGGTGCCCAAAAGGTTGGGGACCTCTGACTTAGTGAACTGTGGTAAGTCGAGACTATCTGTAGTTTCTGAATAAGCCCATTTGCAAAATATCGTGAATCGGAATCTAAGCAAGCACCCAGGCTCATGCAAACAAACTAACCAGTCTTGGCATATAGTGTCACTGCAGCCACTCGATTTAAAATTATGGGAACACAACTTACTTATACGGGCTTTGCTTCCATGCAGGAAAGCTGTGTGTATATGAGAAAATTGTTGCTGCAAGTGCATGCATTTAGAACACAAAGTCATCTTAGTGTGCCTTTTCCTATTGTTTTGCAGATGCTGCCATAGTTCTCTTGGGTGAAGCTGACAGCCATGGAAATTCAGTCCTTGAGTTACATCAATTCCTCTGTTAGCAGAACAAGAGCTGGCAGATCAAACTTCATTCCGACGATTGACGGATCGATGGATTTATCGATTGCTCAACTTAGAACAAAGTACACCTTCGGTAAATAACAATTAAATCCTGACAGAAATAATATGATGGAGAAACAATAAAAACTAGGAAGACCCAAGGACGTAAAATAGTGGAAAACATTCAACCCATGGAATCATCAGCCACTGAAATCATACTGCTCAGACGCTGCTGAATGAGACCGGGTCTTTGACTGGTTTGGAAAGACAGGCAGGGGAGGGAATCAACCAAATCTTAGGTAGATGTTCCAAAAGATGAGGGCAATGCCAGAGAAGGCATGTCTCCTGAGTCCTGCTGAAGTGATGAGGCTCTGCAGGCCACCCAGGTCAGATCTGACCAGACAAGCAGAAATAACTGAAGATCAGCAAAAACCTTAGTCCTACACTAGGAAGGGTTTTATAAATAAGAACCAGCACCTTGAACTGCGGTAATAATCAGTTAGTTTGCTTCGGTTTTTTTTGCTGGAATACAAGAAGTCCTGGACTTTGGGCCACAACTGAACCCAAATTTTCTGTTGCTAAGCAAGGCAGTTGTTAAGTGGGTCATACCCCATTTTTTGACCTTTTTGCCCTGGTTGTTAAGCAACTCACGCGGTTGGCTTCCCCAGCTGACTGCGCTTGTCAGAAACTCCTTAGGAAGGCTGCAAATGACAATCCTGGGATACTGCAACCATCGCAAATACAGGCTGGTTGCCAAAGTCTGATCTGTGACTGCAGGGTTGCTGCAATTGTCATAAGTGTGAGAACTGGTCATAAGTCACTTTTTTCAGTGCCATCATAATCTTGAACGATCATTAAACGAATGGTTCCAGGTCAAGAACTACCTGTAGTTAGTTTGATTTTTCAGCAATCTTTTTATTATAATAATAATAATAATAATAATAATAATAATAATAATAATAATAATAATAATAATAATAATAATAATAATAATAATAGAGTTGAGGGGGACCTTGGAGGTCATCTAGTCTAATCCCCTGCTCAGGCAGGAAACCCTACACCATTTCAGACAAATGGCTGTCCAGTCTCTTCTTCAAAACTTCCAGTGTTGGAGCATTCCCACTTCTGGAGGCAAGTCGTTCCACTGATTAATTGTTATGACTGTCAGGAAATTTCTCCTTAGTTCTAGGTTGCTTCTCTCTTTGGTTAATTTCCATCCGTTGCTTCTTGTCCTGCCTCCAGGCGCTTTGGAGAATAGCTTGACTCCCTCTTCTTTGGGGCAGCCCCTGAGATATTGGAACACTGCTATCATGTCCCCTCTCGTCCTTCTCTTCGTTAAACTAGTCATACCCAATTCCAGCAACCGTTCCTTATATGCTTTAGCCTCCAGTCCCCTAATCATCTTTGTTGCTCTTCTCTGTACTCTTTCTAGAGTCTCAACATCTTTTTTTACATTGTGGTAACCAAAACTGGATTTTTCCCCACAAGTTTCTTGGATTCTGTAGTGTAGTATAGAAGAGTGCTTTATGTACTGGGCTAGGAAAAGGGACTTCTCTTCTGCAAGCAGAAAAGTCCATCAGATACATTAAACGGTTGCACTCTCTCCTGGCCTTGAGCCCTGCCAGTATTGATGCCCTTGGGAGCAATCCCAACTCCTGCACTTATTATTAGATGCGTCCAATTTACAGATGATGGAGGCACTCTGTGAACATAAAAAACAGGAAGTCAGAAAAACAGGATGCTTTTGCCCAATAGGAGAATTGGAACAGATCTGTTCTGATCTTCAAAAGATCTATAAGATATGCTGACAACCTCCTAGGCCAACCCCCCCTCCCCCAAATGATGCCCTTCACATATTACTAAAGTGATCAAAGAACAAAATACTATCGGCTGAATCCTACAGAATCACTGTTCTTCAGTCAGTCTATTTCCATCTACTGAAGGTCTTCTTTTCTTTTAAATCCATGCAGAGTTGCTGCTGTCCAATTTAGACAAATTTAGCCTGGTTCTTCTGTTAAAACAAATAGAGAAAGCTGAGCTCTAAATGCCACCCCCGGACTCATCAATGAGTTTTCTAATATTTTGCATCAGCTTGAATGAAATTGACATGAAGGTGGGGAGTGGAGTCTTTTCTCTCAGTGCCCGAACTGACAAAGTTGAATGAATCAGGATCTATGTGAGCTCAGCTGTTGCTTTCCTTCAAAACAAGGTTTTTTGCTGGCACAGTTATGCCAATATGAGGGCTGCCAAGGGCAGAATGTACATGAAAAGGTCTGGCAGGTGCTAACACTTTGGACAGAGAGCTAAGAGCAAGGGAGGAGAAAATGTAAGCGCTAGGGAGGAGCAGAAATCATGTTCTCCTTCTGATGTAAGCTCTAGGTCAGTGGTGGCGAACCTATGGCACGGGTGCCAGAGGCGGCACTCAGAGCCCTCTCTGTGGGCACGCGCGCCGTCGCCCCAGTCCTAGGCCTTCAGCTGGGTTTTATAAAACCTTTCCGCTTTAGGCCTCCGCCGCCGTGTGCAAAAAAATAAAAAGGTTCAATCAGTCAATTTCAACTTCTCGCGGGGAAAAAAAAGATCTTGCAAAGTTGGAATTGATTGATTGAACTTTTTAGTCCCACCCAGTCTGCCATTATCACTGCAGCCACGCCCACCCAATGGGACACACCCACCCAATGGGACACACCCACCCGGCACTCGACGATGCATAAGTGGGTTTTGGGTTGCAGTTTGGGCACTCAGTCTCTAAAAGGTTCGCCATCACTGCTCTAGGTCTTGTAATAATGTTGATTTCTTCCTGGCAGGACCTGGAGAAGATTTTGAAGAAACCCATTGTATTCCAGGAAGGGGAGACTTCTATGAAACCTGGCTTGCTATATTTGGGTCAGAAATGGCAGCCAGTGTGATTCAAGTGCAAGTTTAGAGACTCAGTTCCTGGCATTTTCACTTAGTAAAGAACGGCGTAGTAGTGTTAAGGAAAAATGCACTTGAGTTCACGAAGAAACACTCTTGAATATTTGCTGAATCTGGTTACTGGATTTTCTGAGTTCACATGATACAGTGAATTATAAACTAACTAACCGGGCAAGTTTCACCCAGCAAGCTAAGCAAAAAAACAAAACAAAAATAGAACAAACAAGCCAACAAAAAACCACCTAACTAAAGTTAACATTATCCAGACTGATGCAAATTCATCTACCTAAATCTATCCGGTTAAAGATGTGACATGAACATAGCTAGAGGGAGTCCAGATACTGTATCAGCAAAGTTGTGTCCTTGGGTTATTTTAGATGTCAACTTCCATAATCCTTGACCACTGTTCATAAAGATAGGGCTTATAAAAGGTTTAATCCAAAGCCTCTAGAGAACACTGGGCTGCTTGAGATGTTTTAGACTTCAACTTCCATAATCCTTGACTATTGTCCATACAGGATAGGGCTTAAGAGAAGCGTGGTCCAAAGCATCTCGAGGTTGTGTCCCTGAATCACAACCAGGCCAGGGAAGTGCACTCTGATTTCAAGTAAAGACATGGTACGCTCAGAGAAAAAAATGCTGGAGGTCAGGTCAAATATGTCAGAAGAAAAAAAATTAAATGTAGCCCTCTCGTGTGATTTAATTTGTTTTCATCTTCTAATGATTAAAAGTTCAATGGTAGCTTTTATAGGTCTTCTGACGAGTCATACTCAAGACTTTAAGAGGGCCAAATTATCTACCCTTGACTAGTTGGACCAAACATCGGTTGTGATAGAGTACATAAAACATCTTTTTTTGCACAATCAACTTCTGAATAACAGAACAGAGTTCCAGTGGGACCATCTGAGGTCATTCAGAACTTACTGGAGAACTCAGCTGAGAAGGTTTCCAGAGAATGTGTGAAGTCATACAGGAGACAGATAACTCTGGAATGTATGAGATTCTGTTTTCTCCCTGTTGAATGACTGCATTCAACCTCTATAGATCCACAAGCTTAAAGGACTCTGATCGTCCTTATTTTAGTAATTGTTCCTAATAATCACATCATCATAAATCTGCCAAAGACTACTGTTGTTACTGGGGATATGTGTAATCCTTTCCCTAGTTCCTCAATTACTAGCATCTCTCCGCTGTCGCCAGCAATCTCTTTTCTGTGCTTAGAAGACATCCAATGATCCATTTCTCAGTCCTCTCCATCAGCCAAAATCACGTTAATGGAATTGGCGAGTATAATCCACTTTTTAGTAACGGAGACCAT
This sequence comes from Protobothrops mucrosquamatus, assembly GCF_001527695.2. Lineage (NCBI taxonomy): Eukaryota > Metazoa > Chordata > Lepidosauria > Squamata > Viperidae > Protobothrops > Protobothrops mucrosquamatus. The sequence continues at coordinate 98,938 of NW_015387444.1, read as the reverse complement.
ATGGAGATGTTGGTGTGTGTTTATTTATAAATGAAATCTATAGGCCAGGGGTGGCGAACCTATGGCATGCGTGCCAGAGGCGGCACTCAGAGCCCTCTCTGTGGGCACTCGCACTGCGGCCACTAGCAGCTCACGCAGGTCCATTAGGCTGCCGCCGCCCGGAGCAGCAGCCCCACCCAGCACAAAGCAGGCAAAATGGCCGGCTAGCAAGCTCGAGTAGAGATGTTAGAGTATCGAGGTGGCCACGCCTACTTGGCCATACCCACCCAGTCTGCTGTGACCACCCTGGCCATGCCCACCCAGTGGGCCACGCCCCCATGCCTCCCCTGAGGGCACCACAATGCTGATGCAGCCCTGGCACTTTGCAATAAATAAGTGGATTTTGGGTTGCAGTTTGGGCACTCGGTCTCTAAAAAGTTCGCCATCACTGCTATAGGCTGCCCAACTCACTGCTATAGGCTGCCCAACTTATACACTGGGTAGTGTATAAGAGAAAAACAATCTAATATGATACAAAGAAAAGAAGGCAATAATCCAGACATCCATACACTAAAGAAGCTAACAAAAATTTCCATAGCAGCCCAAACTTCCTTACCAAGGGCCTGGAGGAAAAGGAAGGTCTTCAAGTCTGTTGAAAGCACAACAGGGTCAGAACAATTCAAATCTCTGGGAGGTGGTATTCCAGAGGGCAGATGCCATGGCCAAGATGACTTCTTGCCACCTAGGTGTCTTCAGATCACACAGTTTTAATGATGAGAACTACACCATGCCTACTGTGTCAGATCTACCGGACAGGCACGAATCTTTAGCATTTAGGAATATTCTAACCCACTTTATCACCCTTCCAGAAACACAGTTGTATAAAGTTTCACGCATACTTCTTTGTTCTAATTTATCAAACATCCGTGGGTACTGTAATGATCTATGCCGTTCTCTCTATATGGACAAATGAGAACCAAAACTGGCACAACTGTGCAGAAACTTGCTAGTGAATTCTTAATGAAGGTTAAGCGTTTGCTTTTAAAGCAGCAGTTTTTCCGCATCAACATTCAACTCCCAAATCATAACAGGTGTCTTTTGAACGGCATCTTCTGCAGCCACTCTAGCTTGTACATTTGTTTATTCATTATTTTAAAGCACGTTTCAAACCGGTGACCATTGCAACAGGCTGAAGGCCAGGCTTTTGGCTCCACCTTTTCTTCTGCTCCAGTGTGTTGTACGTGCCATGCATTTCTCTCTTAACAATACCCGCGGATCATTAGCAGAGGGAAAAAAAATACTCACTCGTTCTTCCTCATGGTTCATTTTGCCTCACTTCCTACTCCTACAGCCTCGTGTGTGCAAGCTAAGAAGCCATCTTTCCACCCTGTGTATTACACAAGGTTCTTTTGCAAGTCTAGCACCTGATGCAGGGATTATCTGATCTAGCTTTACAATCACGGTGTTATGGGAGGCCATTCATAGTTTCATTTTACACAGGCAGAATAACGAGGTGCAGTTTGGATCAGGGGCATCTTGTCTTCAGTGTTCAATTCAACCTATGGATGAGGTCAGAGGTCTCCACCTTCTCCACCCTTCTGCCACCCCTTTGCTCCTCCTGCAATGGTCTCTGTCTCCTGGCCCAATGAACATTTGAGATATATAAGGGCCCTTCATGCTCCAGCAGGCATTAAGGGGAAAGGAAAGTCACTGAGAAGGCTGAGATGCTTAGGAATGAAATCAGTTCCTTCATGCCTTAGAGATAAGGGGAGGCTGGAGAGACGCGACCTACAAAAGTCCCATCCAGGTATCTGTCAAAATGATCTGAATCCCGTCCCTAAATGAAGTCACTTAAAGGGAGGACCGAGATTATAGTTGCTGGAGCACTACCCAGATCTTTGTCCCTCTCCCTCACCATCCTTGACCTTCCATCATGACCAAACCCTGATGTTCAGCCCCAGTCAGACGAAAACATGCACTACACAGCAAACTACTCAGAGGCAAGAGAATCAGACATAGACTTCTTTGGCCCCCGGGGGAGGAAGGGAGTGATCAATTCTACACGCTTGGCCGTCAACAAAGAGAGAAAAGCAGAACACGAGGCGGGAGACAGCCCAGTTCCCTTACCTTTGTCAAAGCTGTGATTTTTCTTTCTTTCTCAGGCAGCTGGCACATCTAGCCAGCCATTTCTCCCCTTCTCCCCACTGCTGTTCCTGCTGTTGCTGCTGTTGCTGCTGCTCCCGACGACGCTGTGTCTGCAAGGAGGAAAACGGGCTGCAGTCTTCACATCTATTTTAAGCCCTGGCATGTCCAGGGGCACATTTGTTTCCTATCCATCAATGGATGGGAGAGAGGGAGAGAGACACACACAGAGAGAGAGAGAGAGAGACAGAGAGAGAGAGAGACAGAGAGACAGAAGGAGAGGGAGGGAGAGAGAGAGGGAGGGAGAGGGAGTCGAGGCAGCAAATAGGCGGTTGCTTTGACTGAGAGACACGTGGAAGCACACACCACACGGGAGAAGCACAGCTACCCTCCCACCCACTGTGTGTTTCCAAGCGTGTGGGGTTGCTCATGCTGGCTTAACAAGAGAAATGCCCTTTGTAAAGCATTCCTGGGAAGCGTATGTGCAAGTATACAAATGACGGTGGGCCCATTGTCCGACAGGGAAGTGGGCACTTGAACATGACCCCAAAGGGCAAATTCAAGCTAGGTCTTGGTTGCTAGGTCAGGTTCGAAGTCAAGTAGGGAATACCTGTTTTGGTTAACAGAACAGAAGTAAGAAAAATTGAGAAAAGTTTTAGAGTGTCACTGATTTCCAAACAATCCGGAACGAGAATTTTCTTTCTGTTCTTCTCCACCTCTTACTCTCAATCTGATTATTATTTTAAATTATTTTAATTTTAATGGGGTTTTTTTTAACGTTTGCAAAGGGGAAGAATACAGTATTTTGGTGAAATTATCATGGCTGAATGCAGGGATCTTCCAGTAGCCTTCAGTATAAGGTGAAGAATGCATGTTTTCCACAGAAAGATAAAGAAGACAGAATTGTCCATATGGATCTTTTTCAGTTCAGTTAATACCGGTACAAGCCGCTTTAGAAACTGAAAATTGATGGAAAAATGTGCAATTAAAAAGTCAGCTTTTGTTATTTTACAACAACAAAATTTGCTATCATGTCACCCTTAGTGCTTCTTTTCATTAGACAACAAAATCTACAAAATGCTTATTGTGCTCAGAGACGCAAAGGTGTTTTTGGACACAACCTAGATTTGTACCTACTCCATGTTCTTAATATGACATGTGAAACAATGATTTTTAATATCCATGTTGACCTTGACTTTATAGTGGACAATCACTTAAATATGAGCCAGCAGTGTGCTGCAGCTGCCAAAAAGGCCAACACACTGCTAGGCTGCATTAACAGAGGGATAGAATCAAGATCACGTGAAGTGTTAATACCACTTTACAAAGCCTTGGTAAGGTCACACTTGGAATACTGCATCCAGTTTTGGTCACCACGATGTAAAGATGTTGAGACTCTAGAAAGAGTACAGAGAAGAGCAACAAAGATGAACAGGGGACTGGAAGCTAAAACATATAAGGGACGGTTGCTAGAATTGGGTATGTCTAGTTTAACGAAGAGAAGGACGAAGGGGGACATGATAGCAGTGTTTCAATATCTCAGGGGCTGCCACAAAGAAGAGGGAGTCAAGCTATTCTCCAAAGCGCCTGAAGGCAGGACAAGAAGCAATGGATGAAAACTGATCAAGGAGAGAAGCAACCTAGAACTAAGGAGAAACTTCCTGACAGTTAGAACAATTAACCAGTGGAACAACCTGCCTCCAGAAGCTGTGAATGCTCTAACACTGGAAGTTTTTAAGAAGAGACTGGACAGCCATTTGTATGAGATGGTATGGGATTTCCTGCCTGAGCAGGGGGTTGGACTTGATGCCCTCTAGAGTTGGACCTTCCAACTCTATCATCATCATCATCATCATCATCATCATCGTCGTCGTCGTCGTCGTCGTCATCGTCGTTGTCGTTGTCGTCATCGTTGTTGTCGTCGTCGTCGTTGTTAATAATAATAATAATAATAATAATAATAATAATAATAATATATATCCATGCCATCTAAGTCTCATGTTATGCCTTTCTAACTCCACAAGCAGCATCCACTCCTTCATACAAATCTAACAGAAAGCTGCAAAACATAATTACAAATCAGGTAAAACCAATCCTCCTCTTTCTTCTGCATCTTGTAAACACCCTGTGTTTAACTTGACACACAATTTTTCTCCTTGCCACACAAATTTAGGTATATCCTTCTGCCATGGTTTAAATGGTGCATCAGTTGTCAAAACTGGTATTGTCTGAAACAAAAACATCATTCTAGGCAAGACATTCTCCCCAGCAATGACAGCTGTAGTTTCTCCCATCTTAATATGCTTTTTAAAAATGTCATTTCATGTCTTAACGTTATTTTGAAATAACATACAATACCTATTTGTCATAGTGATATACAGATATTTTACCTTTTCAGTCTTAAAACTTGTTTTATTCATCAGTTCTGTTTTTCTATCTCCGCATTTTATGCTAACATCTTCAACTTCTGTTTTAATAATCTTGAAACCTGCTAGTATGTGAAATTCTTTTAATTTGCCCATTACTATTTTAATTTTAAAGGATCTTCTAAAACCAGCACCAAGCCATCTGCAGAAGCTCTTATCTTTTTTAAAATGTTACTTATTACAACCCTCTCATCTTGTCTTACATCTCTAGTCAATATTTCAAGAACCAAAATAAAGAAGGGAGGCTACTGCAGGGATCAGTGTCCTGTCCCTTTTTCAGCAACATTTGTTGGATTTCCATCAACAATGATTTGTCCTTTCTCTGAAGTGTAAGTTGATCTTACCTCTTTTATAAGGTTCTCCCCCAAATTCATGTCTTCCAAAACCTCGAACGAGAAAGCCCAGTTCAAAATGCCAAAGTCAGCACCCTGCTAAGCATAATGACGTGCTACAAATCTGTTGGTGATGTCCAGTTTGCTCTCTGAATTCAGGGAGACCTAATGCCAACGCTAATGTTAACCCTAACCCTAACATTAACCCTAACCCTAACATTAACTCCAGTTATGTCCAGTTGTGGATAGATTACTCAAAGCTTTTCACTGAGTTTGCTTCAGTCTGCCATTCTTCCCCAAAGCCAATTAAGTTACCTTCTGAGTTCACATGATAAAAAAAAATCAAACTAACTCAATCAGGTTTAATGCTAGGTTTAAAGCAAACTTCACATATTTGGCAAATACTGTACATTCAGTTATTTAACCTGAAAATATTTGGGATGAACATCCTTTGAAGGATGCGGGAGTATGAATGGATTTCCAGAAAAAATTGCAGACCACAAGACCATTTGCGCTTCAGTTTGAGATGCAGACAACACAGACTCATCCCCACAGCCTGCGCCTGTGTTCAACAGTGAAGGGACACAGGGCAGAAAGACATCCTGCAGAAAGCACGGCTCCACAACCCAGCCCTATCAGCAGTTCCAAGAAGGTTCCACATCCATTTCACTACTCAGGTGACCTTGAGGACACAGACAAATGTCCAAGTGGCCACAACGACTCTCTAAAAGAATGCAAATGACCAGCTGTCTGCAAGGAATATAAATCCATCCATTTCCACCATCCAGTCAGAGCTGAAGGAGCTTCTTGGATGAGGAGTGAAACATCTTCAAAGAAAAACAAGAAAGTCCAAGTTGCCTCTTGAAAAAACACCTTTGGGACAACCCTGACCTAGATGACTGAGAATCTCCATAGACGTTCAGTTATTAGACCTGGAAAAATGTACGATGCAGACGTGACATCTAACTGAAGATAATAAAATATCTGCTTCGTTAAAGCTGGGCCCAACCAAAGAAGGGAGTGTGTGTTGAGTGATCCACAGTACAATCTAAGATCCATTGTACTGTTGGGCTAATACCATAAGTGAGAAGATTACGGCTTCTAAGCCTTCTCTAATTCTACAGTTGAATTTTGGTATTCAATTACTCCAGATCAGTAGTGTGGTTTCCTGTCATTTTCATAGGGGGAAAATAACGCTCTAAAAATAATAACGCCAACCTTAAAATAGGCACAGGACAATTAAAACACACAAGCAAGAACAAGAAAAGAAACTTTCCACTCTTAGTCATGTGATGGGGACCATCATCTTGCATGCTAGGCTGCCCTCTGGCTACCAAAAAAAAAAAAAAAAACACCTGTTGGGCTTTGACTTACATCGTTGCACCCTGTCAAGAGCTATTGAGAAATCCTGCACCCTCAGCTGGAGTATATTTATGCGGAAATAAGCAGACATGACTACTGAAGTAAAGACAAGGATAGAGAAAGCTCGAACAGCATTCTTCAAAATGAAAAAGGTCATCTGCAGTCACGACATAAGCCTAAGACTGAAAATCAGGCTTGTCAGATGCTATATTTTTTCTATCCTGCTCTATGGAGTAGAGAGTTGGTCTCTGACAGAAGGCCACCTGAAGAGAGACTAGAAGCGTTTGAAATGTGGATTTACAGGCAGCTGTTACGTATAAGCTGCCTTTGACAAGATCAGAAATGAGAAGGGGATAAGCCGCCTGGGAAAGCCAAGGGAAATCATCAAAACAATTAAAAAACGAAAATTAGACTATTTCGGACATGTGATGCGACACCCAGAAAAATACGGCATACTCCATTTCATCCTCCAGGGAAAGATTGAAGGCAAACGAGGTCCAGGCAGAAGAAGAACATAATGGCTTCAAAATCTAAGGGACTGGTTTGGACAAAACTCAGCAGCACTTTTTCGTGCGGCTGCTGATAAAAACAGGATCGCCAACATGATCGCCAACGTCCGATAACGGATATGGCACAAGAAGAAGAAGAAGAAGCACACTTGGATGATTGTAAATCCAGCCTGGTTTATTAACTGTATTTGCAGGCATCATTCTAATCCGCCAGATTATCCTGGGTGAGTAATCCTAGCCAGGGTGGCTAACTCCCTTCTGCTCTATGCTTTTATTTCTCTGGTTAGAGTCGAAAGGCTGTTTTTCTGCGCCCTGAACACTCTTCAGCATATTGCTTATATTCAGAAGAAGAGTTTGTCTAATCCTATCACTCAACTGTAAATCTGCATTTAAAGCTAAGAGGCTTTGAGAAATGAAATTAGGTGGATAAATGTTTTGGCTTTGTGTTGCCAGCCAGCCACCCACTTGCTGGTCATTTTCATTGTGACAGGCTCGTCTGTAGAATTTTCACTGGATGCTAACTAGGAAGGTTCCGAAAGGGAACCAGCAAGCTGCCATTCTGACTGGTTAATGAAAATGGAGGTGTTTTGAAATGGCTGGGCAGCTGCATGGCACCACATGTCAACGGCTCGTCTCCAGAATGAAGGGAAGTCAGGCAGATGTGAAAATTGGGAGCTATTTCTGTCTCATCCCCCAGTCTCCTCAGTGATGAATAGCTTAGCCACTTTCAGGGAGGGTAGAGAGCTGGCTTGATAGCTATCTGGATCAGGCCATTGTTTTAATTAAATGTTCCTTCTCAGCAGTGCTTTTTTTGTAAAATAAAAAAAAGGTGCCGGAACTCACACATGTCATACAACCCGCCTTGCCTACCCTACAAGGTTCCATCCAAAAAAGGTGCCGAAACTCTGTTCTGGGCGTTCTATGACAAAAAAAGCCCTGCTTCTTGGTATGCAGAAGTAGATCAGGCAACCAAGAAAGCTCCATCAGAAGGAGAGAGAGAGACAGAGGGAGATCAAGAGATGATGTACCCTCTACTGCTGGGCTGGTTATGTGTCTTAACAAGTGGACAATCCATAATTCTGAAGGAAGTAGAATTAAACCATGGAAGAATCCCTGAGAAGATGACTGAGAAGGTATATAGGTCATTGCTTCTCTTGACCAAGATAAAGCATCAGAAGACACTGAATAACCATAAATGAAAAACTCATGGATTTGAAACAAAATTATGCTTTTGTTTAGTGTAGCAATCCTAATTAAAACATCCATAAGAAACAACTGTTCCTTTTCAACTTGGACAAATACAATAAAAGGATGCCCACTATCTTTCTAGGTTATTGGTTAGGGTTCCCTAACCCTAACCCTAACCCTAACCCTAACCCTAACCCTAACCCTAACCCTAACCCTAACCCTAACCCTAACCCTAACCCTAACCCTAACCCTAACCCTAACTCTGACTCTTCTTACTATTGAGAAGATGTTGCTGATATCCTGGGATTTTGTTCCGTTTGGATGCCCTTGATGAAGGTCTCCCCAGATCTGTAATCCTAAGACTATAATTCCAGGTCCTCCATTTTGTGGGGCTATAGAGTATATGTGGTGGAAGAGGCCCACCATTTTCAGTTTTTTAAAGTTCTCCCAAGTAATGTTGGTGGAAATGAACAGCAGAAATATCTTTTTTAGAAATCAAACTCTCTCCCCCCCCTATCCACCTGCACAACCGGCTGCAGAAAAGTAGACCTGGAGCTCCAGGTAAACCCTGGGATCCTACGGTTCCATCTCAGCAAAGATGTTGCTTATGTCTGTTTGCACAGTTATGAGGAAACAAGAATTTCACCCTTGCTGCCCAACTGAATTCTACAATCCAAGCTCAAGTCGAGCTGAAGGATTCTCCCCACCCCGCAGCTGAAGAGAAGTCAGCCAGCCAGAAAGTCAGAAGGCAAGCAACTGTGTTCCAAAACTGGAATAACAAACGGTTTTCCTGCCAACCCTGTTGGATGTAGCAACAACTTCATGTCACTGGAATTATTCACTAATATATTTCTCTTGCAGCACATGGCTGCAAATTTTAAACATTTCTTTTCTTTTTTTTTTGAGGGGGAAGGAAGAACGTGGGCAGAATTCTTTCTCTTTTTAAATACAAAATACTAATTAAGCTAATCCTATAATGGACTAGCAAGGGACGAGGTAGAGCACCTTGTCTAGCTGAATGTTCAGTGATTGGCATTTTTTTTTCTGTTGGGTTATGCTCTGCTTTACAAAGAGGAAGCCACTTGTCTGGCATTTAGCTGCTCAGAAAGAGGGACTTCCAAAGAAAGAGAGAAAGAAGAAACGTGCCAATCCCAATTTAATGTTCCATATATATTGGGAGAAATAGAGGTTTAACTCCAGAATCTGATATTTGAAGCCATTTGCATGGAGCAGTTCCATTTAGCAGTTCTCAATTTTATTCGCCTCCTCCATCCCATTTATGATGAAATTGACAACATTGGAGAGACTCTAGAAAGAGTACAGAGAAAAGCAACAAAGATGATCAGGGGACTGGAGGCTAAAACATATAAGGAACGGTTGCTGGAATTGGGTATGTCTAGTTTAACGAAGAGAAGGACGAGGGGGGACATGATAGCAGTGTTCCAGTATCTCAGGGGCTGCCCCAAAGAAGAGGGAGTCAAGCTATTCTCCAAGGTGCCTGAAGGCAGGACAAGAAGCAACGGGTGGAAACTCATCAAGGAGAGAAGCAACTTAGAACTAAGGAGAAACTTCCTGACAGTTAGAACAATTAACCAGTGGAACAACCTGCCTCCAGAAGCGGTGAATGCTCCAACACTGGAAGTTTTTAAGAATAGACTGGACAGCCATTTGTCTGAAATGGTGTAGGGTTTCCTGCCTGAGCAGGGGGTTGGACTAGATGACCTCCAAGGTCCCTTCCAACTTTATTATTATTATTATTATAAGCACACACACACACACACACACACACACACACACACGGATGAGAGAGAATTTGAGAATAACAAACAGCTCCATAATCCTTGAGATATTTGATTACAGTGAATGGTGTACTTGGTTTCTGAAATTAAAATCTAAGCTAAAATGCAATCTTAAGGGTATTTGCCCTAGAGTCTTCATTCCTGAGGCCTTATCATGGCATCTAAATGAATCAATATGTCCAATGACATGTCCCAAGGCAACTGCCAAGGTTTATATTTTCTGATAGGAATGCATGAATCAGAGAGAAATCACTTCAAATTGTTAATTTAGATTCTCATACGAATTCTGACATATAATTTGATTTGACCAGGCGAATTTGATTTGGTTTGGATGTCCAATTAAGATTATTGAAGATTATTGAACTGAATTGATTCAGAATGCTAAACAGATGAGAAAAATGCTTAGAAGGCAGCGGATCATCAAACCAATGCTCCAAATGAATTTGTTGATTTAGTTTGGAAATCCAGTTGGGCGATAGTGCAGAGATTCAGATTTTAATTTTAATTAGATAACTTTAGTTTAACAAAATGCAAAGCACCAGTCTCAGGGATGATCTATATATTAAAAAAAATGTCCATTGGTTTTACTCCCTGATTTAAAACCACAGTACTTTACTTTGACTGCTTACACTTGTAGAAAAAGAGGGATGTCTTGTTCAAAAAAAGATTATCCAACTATTGAATAGTTTCTGACAACTGTCACAGCAGAAATCTTTTGGTATATAAGATATAGTTAGAAAGCCAAGTCTTTTGCAGCTACTTATTCTGGAAATCCAATCAGATCAAAGAGACATCCATGCATTTCACATACAAGATTGTCAGGTGAGACCTGGATATGCTGAAGTACTCTTATGCCCCAAGTGACACCCGGGGCACCCAAAATAAATTTAAAATAATGATTTTGAAAATACATGGCTGAAATATATCGAACCTTTGGTGTTCTTGTTTGCGTTTTTATGAGATTTCCTGAGGGAACATTCCATCTTTCAAGATCTCCTCATTGGTGAATGGCAAAACCTATCTCAGAGGACCTTGAGTGAAATCTGAAGAAATCTCATGGTGAGGTAGCAGATGTCATGGTATTTTAGAAAATTTGGGAAAGGGGACCCCTGAGGGTATGAAAACACTGCTGGTCTGCATTGTATTCATTTGGCATTACTTATTCTCTGGATTTTCCCCCCATAAATCAGTATTCCCTGTCTTTTCGTTGAGATTAAATGCTATAAAATAAATGTCTATGGACGTTCTCAGTCATCTAGGTCATAGTTATTCCAAAGATGCTTTTTCTTGTTTTTCTTTGAAGACGTTTCACTTCTCACCCAAAAAGCTTCTTCAGCTCTGACTGACCCCCCACCATCCAGTCAGAGCTGAAGAAGCTTCTTGGATGAGAAGCAAAATGTCTTCAAAGAAAAACAAGAAAGTCCAGTCGCCTCGTGAAAAAGCATCTTTGGGAGAACTCTACAAAATCATCACAAGCTTTTGAGGACCTCCTCATAAACAATCAGCTGATAAACACAGAGCCAGGACATTTGATTTCCCTCTCCATGAGATCATTGGGACCCCTAAATTAAATGATATTTTTTAAAATGGCCAGGATTATTCTAGATGACTACATCTTGCAAGAATCTGATGTCGACACTTGAAATCTTGTGAGATTTTGGTGAGGGGCATCACAATCTCCTGGGATTTCAAGTGGCAACCTCAGGTTTTTTTTAAGTGGATCCTTTTAAAAATGTCTTTTAAACAATCACAGTCATTACAGCCTAAAACTCAAGCGCTCCCTGGATCATAGACGGAGTCCAATTCTCCCTCACATTATATCTAGAAACTGCATGCCAGTTCCAGTTATTCTTTGATATTAATATTGGGAAAAATGTGTGGAAGAGATATATTTATGGAGATTCTCAACCATCCCCCCAAAAAACCATTTTGCTTCTCATCCAAGAAGCTTCTTCAGAAACTTCCCATCTGAAGAAACTTCTAGGATGTGAAACAAAATGTTTTTAAAGGAAAAAAAAACTCAAGAAAGTCCAGTTGCCTTTGGTAAAGCACCTTTGGGACATGTGAAATATACAGTTTTATTGATTGATTGATTAATTATACATGATTATCAAGTCATTTTCGACTCCTAGTTACCACATAGATAGATTTTCTCTATAAGGATTTATCCCTAACCTGTATCTCAATGGTTTGCTCATCACCATTGTAACTTAGTCCATCCACCTTGCTGTTGGTCCTTCTGTTCTTCTCTTTCCTTCCACCTTTCCAGCATTAGATTCTTTTCCAGGATATGGGGCTGTGTTAGGAAACAGAACTATACATGTGTTTGGAGAAGATCCCCAACTAGAGGCGATCTATTGTCTCCTTTCAAAAGGAAAGTAAACCCCACCAAGATTCAACAGTTCCTGTGCTATGAATCCACTGCAAAATGTGTGTTTTGTTACATTTCTACGTTAGCTCTACCACGCCAGCGTGTGACCACTAGGGGCCGCTCTGATGATACAGAAATCTCCTTTCTGTTTTCAGCAGTTCAAAATTAAAATAAACAACTATGTCCAACGTGAGGAAACAAACAAAAGTCAAGGAATTTTTCCAGACATTTCTGTTTTCTATTCTCAAGGCATACCTGCTCTGCACACCGCTGGTAAGATAGTTTTTGGAGAGCCGCTGTATTTATGGAGAAAATGTTATTCTGGCAGGAGTATTTTTAAAGCCTCTGCCCTTTACCTAAAGTTCAGGAGAAATCCCAGTGGGAATATGTGGAGGAACAGTGGCACGGTGGTGTCATAAAGTCAGATCTCTTGAAAGTAGCACAGCTTCTGCAGATGGTACCGTTCGGAGAACTCAGTGTTGAGGTGAGTAGCTAAAGGTCAACATTCACAGATGGTGTATTCCATGCTAACTAAATATTTCAATCCATGCTGATCTGGAAGATGTTGTGCATTGAAAATGATCCAAGACATCCTGAAACCTGATTTTTTTTATTCACCGATTGATAGCTGGGTTGGTTGGTTCTTTTTCTTTCCTAGTTTTGACATTTCTGTGTTTTCACTCTGGAATGGGAAGAATTCAGGTGTGTGCATTTGAGTGGAACCGCTCTGCAAAATTATTCTTTCGTGGGCCGGTATTCAAGCTACTACGATGTAATTATTAGATTCATCCCATATTTCTTCAATTACATAATCCAGAATGGCCTCCTTCAGGTTTTTACCAATCTTCTGTCAAACGCTGATTGCTCAGACTTGTTTAGCTTCAAGAAAACGTTGCACCGTATATTTTTGACTAGAGTCTCAGATCTTTGTTTAGAAGATGATAAAGTTTACCGATGCCTTGAGGGCACTGGATGGTTTGCGATGCTTTCTTCTCATTCACATACACAACTCTTTATCTTCTCCACAGCTCTGCAAATTACATTTATCCCTAATGTTGCAATCCAACCTGCAGGGTATGGAGACATGTGAGTGAAGGTAACACCCAAAATAATCCTGCCCCAGGTTCCCAAAGATGTCATACATATAGATTTGGATATAAATACAAATATTTAAATGATGGTGCATCCACAATTTATTTATTTTATCACTGATAATTCGCCATTTGGAGAAATAACCATTATTTATTCTAGAACAGTAAATAGAGTTTATTGTATCATTAATTGAAAGAGAGGTACTCTGGTGCATTCATTCCCATTGATCTCTTCCATTATATACTTTGAAATGGAAGTGAATTTCTATTCCATTGGAAGGTGGAATGAAGATTTGTTTAGATCTACCCTAGTCGAGATCCAATCTGAGTTGGAGGTTTAGTCTTCTGGTGGGTGGGGCAGTGGGCAGGAGGCTCATCCTGCTGGGTGAGGCAGGGGGTAGGGTGAGGGTCATTGCTGCGGGGCAAGGCGAGGCCAGCGAGCGCATGGGGGTGTGCTCTACCACCTCTACTCGAGCTTGCTAGCCAGCTGCATCGCGTCCTTTGTGCTGGGTGGGGCTGCTGCTCCAGGCGCCAGTGGTGGCCTAATGGACCTGTGCGAGCTGGTGGTGGCAGCAGGTGTGCCCACAGAGAGGGCTCTGAGTGCCGCCTCTGGCACGCGTGCCATAAGTTCGCCATCACTGGTTTAATGAAGAGAAGGACGAGGGGGGACATGATAGCAGTGTTCCAATATCTCAGGGGCTGCCACAAAGAAGAGGCAGTCAAGCTTTTCTCCAAAGTGCCTGAAGGCAGGACAAGAAGCAACGGGTGGAAACTGATCAAGGAGAGAAGCAACTTAGAACTAAGGAGAAACTTCCTGACAGTTAGAACAATTAACCAATGGAACAACCTGCCTCCAGAAGTTGTGAATGCTCCAATACTGGAAGGTTTAAGAAGAGACTGGACAGCCGTTTGTCTGAAATGGTGTAGGGTTTCCTGCCTGAGCAGGGGGTTGGACTAGATGCTCTCCAAGGTCCCTTCCATCATCATCATCATCATCATCATCATCATCATCATCATCATCATCATCATCATCATTATCATTATCATCATCATCATCATCATCCTCCTGTATCTGAAAAACCTGATGCCAAGCAAGCTAAGCACCAAACTAATAATATTCCTCCAGCAATTCCTGGAAGTCAGTTGTGAGCTTAAATAACCTCAGAGGTGAAAGTTCTCTAGCATTGCCCCCATGAGAGAAGCAATTCAAGTAACTATTTTCAAATATCGGACCCAGGGGAGATGGGAAACCTCCCGCTGCTTTTGATTACAGGAAGGCAGAGAGTCCAACACCAAGCCTAGGCTTGAATAGGTTATGGGGAGTAAATGGGAGGCAGATCAAATATTTTCAGTGAAATTGATATAGGAGGGTTGGTTCTTTGCTCTTGAATCTCCCCTTTCCTGAAAATTCCTGACAAAGTGGACATTTCTGGATTCCTTACAGTAAAAAAAATGATTCATGCTCATCGTTGTCTCCAGTTGTTGGATGAATAGGTGTTTAAGTCCATATTATTATTTTTTTATCCATTGGAGAAGTTCTTCCTAAGTCACCAGGATTCTCTGGATTGGATCAGTTATTTTGATCCAGATTTTGACCTTTGGTTAGAAAGGCAAAACTTATATTTCAGCAGGGCCAAGACACAGTACATTGTAAATCATAGTATAGATAACAACAACAACAACAACTTCACATGTCTTTTATGATTACCCACTTCTGAAAGATGAAAAATAATAACGGAGAGGGAAAATATCAACCTTCAGACGCTCACATGTGACCCTTTGTTTGCTCACCCCTTATTTAAATGTTTCCCAACACTTTGGAAGACAAATTCTCCCACATCTTTGTAGTATTGTTTTCAAAGCTTCTAGGGGAGACAGTTGTTGAGAAGTCTTATCAGAATGCAGGATCTGGATTTTAAATTCTCTATAACATGAAACTATCTCAGAGGAAAAGGATTGAGAAAATTAAAAATCGCAGCTGGTAGGGAGTAATCCTTACTAGCTTTAAAGCCAGACAACTTTGAAGCATAGATAGGTTAGCATATCAGTCAAATGAAGTTTTTTTTATCACAGATGTCTATCAGGAAGAACTTTCCATAATTTGGCAGCCTACATCCAAAGAAGTACTCCAAGTTTGTAAAGCAATTATAATTTGTTGACTGACCAGAAGTTGGTATAATATTTAATATTTTCTAGTAGCTGTATTTGCTGTAGCAATGTAAATAGAAGTCTTTTCTACTCTCTTTCCATTCTCTTTCTTATTTATTCTTTATTAGTTATTACATATATTAGTTATACGGTTATTTTTTAAAAGGTTATTAATTTTATTCTCCTTTTAACTGCCTCCTACTGGAATATAACATTTATATGGTTGTTATGCTTTAATTCCACACCGCGCTGAGTGAGATGGGTGGTGCAGGAGATGACCAGGCTGAGCCTGAGGGAGGGGTCAAGCCCATCATCAGTTTTGAATCCCTTCATGCCCGCAAGAGATCAAAGTGCCACCCACCTTGAATTCCATTGACTCTTATCTACCGCCATTTTGCTTTGACTGTTAGTAGTTCAGATTCTTATAGATAGTATTAGCATACCATAAACCTATATTCATTTGAACTGCCTGGACTCCTGATTTCCTGGACTTGACAGGCGGTCTCCAAATTTGATACATAAATAAAATATAAATAACTACTTGGCTTCTCTAAATATAAGGCTCAGAAAGCCTTGAATGAAGTCCAAGAGAGCCTTTGGAAGCTCATTTAGACCGGACTTGATTTGACTAAAAACTCCCAGAAGTCCATGCTATGGGCCATGCCGAGGGTTATAGGATTTGTAGTCCAACAACCCCTGTGAGCCACCAGGACATGTTAGCATTAGGCAAGATTGCTTTTGAATTCCATTCTCTTCTCATCCAAAGAACAAAAGTC
>NW_015387444.1:78629-82536 GCF_001527695.2 Protobothrops mucrosquamatus | reverse complement strand
ATGAAGTCCAAGAGAGCCTTTGGAAGCTCATTTAGACCGGACTTGATTTGACTAAAAACTCCCAGAAGTCCATGCTATGGGCCATGCCGAGGGTTATAGGATTTGTAGTCCAACAACCCCTGTGAGCCACCAGGACATGTTAGCATTAGGCAAGATTGCTTTTGAATTCCATTCTCTTCTCATCCAAAGAACAAAAGTCCCACCACTGTTTTAAAAGGAAGAACATTCTTCTTTCACCTTTATCTCATCCGACAAGATCTTGCTTACCTTACGATCCATTTTTCTCAATTGTCAGCCCCTGTGTGTTGTGCTGGGGAACATTTTCCAACGGATGACATTTCTGTACCTTAAACAACATTCGCTGTAATAACACTCTCAGGAATAAAAATCAACCCATGCACCACCTTTTCTTCAGCCCTCTCCCCCCCTCCCCAAATGGAGCAGAAAGAGAGATTTAAATGTCACCAGGAAAGCACAGAGCACGTCCATCAAGAAATAAGCTTTTTTTCCCCCCTTCCTTAGGGACACAGCAGAGCCGTGATCGTGACTGTCATAGCTTGGGGAATAAAAGCTCAGAATAGACACATTGAAGGGGATCAGGAAGCATCTTTCCAGAAAGATTTGGTGACTAATCGTTCCTCTAGTCTAGTCCCTTCGGGACAAAATCCTCTGTGATTCTTCGCTGGGCATGGATTGTGTAAATAAATGGGAGCTGCACAGGGACACCGTTCTCTTGTGCGGTTCCTGTTCCATCACAATGGATATGGATGGAAAACTTTTGCAAAATGTATCCTACAGTATCTGCCGACTTCATGGCCCAAGTCCTGCTAAGCATTGCAAATAAGTATATCTCTGCTTTATTAAGCCCATTGCGTTTAATACCCAGGACAAATGAAGCTTCCAAACTTTCTCCTTTTTCAATTAAGGCAGAGTGGGTTCAAACAGAGGTCTGTCGCTCTGCCTGCATTCAAGTGGTCCTGACCCAGAAATCCAGGACCATAAATTTGGAAGATATCCTGCTTAGGAAACCCTCAGACTTCATACATGTTGGCAAATAAATAAGAGGTGGGGGGGGAGAGTTTTGGAAATACAGAGCTTTCCCAGAAGGAGGCCCAGATGAAGAAACTGCATGGTCCCAAGCTGGAAGAAAGAGGAGGGCGAAGAAGCTCAGGGTAGCCACATTCTAGAATCTCCCAGAAAAACAGAATAGAGTTAGAAGGGACCTTGAAGATGCTCTAGTCCAACCCCCTGCTCAAGCAGGAAACCCTGTACCGTGGTGGGGCAGTGGTTAGAATGCTAGTGATACTTCGGTGTTTGTTTTTCAGTCAAAAAGAATGAAAACCATGTTTAATTTATGAATGGGCCAAGTGGGCTGTTTTGGAACATGATCCCTGGCAAACCATCCAGAGGACTAGTTTTTGCAAGGGATGCTGTGTGGAGGCATCCATAATGTAAAAAAAAAAAAAAAAGGATACCTCCACTATAGAATTCTCCCCCTCCCATTCTATCTTTTTTCTTAATGTGTTTTTTAAACACCCAGTGAAATAAATTAGGAAGATGCATTTTTAAAACTCCCGTTTTGCTTCTCTTACTGTGATCCTTTTTGTTCATTTATTTTTTAACACGGTTTTTCGGAATGATCTCTTCATCCGGAGTTGATCTGCTGTAAACCGAACTGTACTGCTGGAAGATAACGTTTGTAGCTCAGGGCTGAAATGAAGGGTCCTGGCTGTTCTCTGAGCTTGATTGTTTCCTTGCAGACATTTCATTAAGTAGCATCATCAGGGTTAGTAGTGAATGGGGCTTGCTCTCATTTTATACTATGTACTAGAGAGCATCACGGAACCCACAAGCCAAAAAAGCTGAAACTTAAAAGCAAATAATCGTGTTTACTAGCCTGAGCATCAGAATAGCAGTGAGTGGAGCTTGCTCTCATTTTATACTATGTACTAGAGAGCATCACGGAACCCACAAACCAAAAAAGCTGAAACTTAAAAGCAAATAATCGTGTTTACTAGCCTGAGCATCAGAATAGTAGTGAGTGGAGCTTGCTCTCATTTTATACTATGTACTAGAGAGCACCACGGAACCCACAAGCCAAAAAAGCTGAAACTTAAAAGCAAATAATCGTGTTTACTAGCCTGAGCATCAGAATAGTAGTGAGTGGAGCTTGCTCTCATTTTATACTATGTACTAGAGAGCACCACGGAACCCACAAACCAAAAAAGCTGAAACTTAAAAGCAAATAATCGTGGTTTACTAGCCTGAGCATCAGAACTGCAGGAGGATGATCTCCCTACGTTTTTCAGTAGGGAAAAGCAGGAAGTAGGCACTACAACCGCCGTTCCGATTTCCATGGAGACCATAGTAGTTCGGTCAGCCCACTGCATCGGTTATTAAAAATTAAGCGACGAACAGAGTAAACAGATCCAATAATAGCAAGTGTTTATTTTTTCAGGAGGAATTAAAAAAAAAAAAAGGGGTATCTTAACTCTGACACACTCACAAAAGGGAAAACGAACTAGAACGGATAATTGAATTTGAGAAAGGGCACAGCTTGTCAGGAGGTGTCACATGAGCCACTTATGAGTGCTGTAACCTTTAAAGAGAGGAAATTCAGTCCAGGTGGGGGAAAAAAAATGCCCCCTTCCCCACCAGTGACTTTTGTAAGGGAATGATTTTAGTCAAGAGCAAATGGAAGATAGTGAAGGACAACACCAGCTGGTTGGAATATAGATCTCTGCCGTATTTGCGTCTGGGTAGTGATAAGGGTAAAAATAAATAAATAAATAAATAAATAAATAAATAAAAGATCAACACCTGGCTTTTGAGGTCGTTCTCAAGGACAGACCAACAAACAAGTCAGGATCACTACCCAGCTTCCCATCAGGGTATAACACAGAAATAAGGTGTTTTTTTTTTTTAAAAAAAAAAAAGTCAGATCAAATCTTTGACTACAAAATGCTGGTGCCTAAACAAGGTCGGTGGAATCCTGCCCATTTTCTGAGTGGAAAGGGGATTCTTTTTCTTTTTCTTTTTTTCTTTTAAAAAAATTCTGCTTCTTCGGCTTTTACCATTTTTCTTCATAAGATTCTTGCAAGTGGCGAGGGCAATTTATTAGGGGCACGGGAGACCTCAGGAATCTCCCGGTGACTGATTCGCATTCCTGCGATTGCCTTCTTTTGCACAAAAGCGCTTGTTCTTGTCAAGCTCTCTTGCTTTTCTCTCTGGCAAAGATGAGGATGGATGGGGAGGCGGGGGTGCCCATTCATCACTGCCCCACGGAGAAGCAGGTCTCACGCCAGCCTCCTGATCAGGTTTGATTGGTGCCACCTTTTTTCATACTGCCCGTTCCAGAGGGGTGTATGCCTATGTAATAATAATAATAATAATAATAATAATAATAATAATAATAATAATAATAATAATAATAATAATAATAATAATAATAATAATCCACATCTGCCTATCCCAGGTCCTGGGTAAGGACTCGATAGGTAGAGAAAATGCCAAATCCAGTCTGAACATCTGGCTGACTGTGCGATGATCCATAATAATAATAATAATAATAATTATTATTATTATTATTATTATTTTAATTTGTATACCGCCCTTCTCCCATAGGACTCAGGGCGGTTCACAGCATATTAAAAACAAATAATATACACAAAATACAAAAAATACAAAATACAAAAATACAAAAAAAATAAAAATAAAAATAAACCCCGATAAAAGCCGAATTAAAACCAAATATTACCAGCTGTGTTTCCGATTAAAATACTTTTAAAATTATCCCTACCTAAAATCCTCCCTAGGTCAGGCCCGCTTGCTGGAAAAACCATGTCTTGAGGGCGCGGCGGAAAGTAAGGAGATCCGGAATCATCCGGATCTCGGGGGGTAGTTCATT
>NW_015387444.1:38055-76262 GCF_001527695.2 Protobothrops mucrosquamatus | reverse complement strand
TCGTCTTAATTTGGCATTTTTTTCTTCCCTATTTATAGCCGCTGCATGCCACCTCTCGGGGTTCCACACCCCATCCTCAAGGTGGGCCTTTAAAAGTGTACTAGGCCAGGCCTGCGCGAAGGGGGAATCGCGCAAGGCCAGCAGGACAGTCCTGGGGTACATTTCCGCGACAGTGTTCTTAAGTCCAGCAGCGGAGATTATAATAATAATAATATTTGTAGGTATCTGCTAAAACTTGAAGTAACCCGGCTAAGCCTGGCTTCAAACTGGACGTATATATAATAGACATTAAGCAGAGTTTGGTTGTCATCCAGTGCTTCCTTTGCTGCTTATCATACATTTATATTTTTAAAATTTCTTTCTTGTCCCCCTCTCCCCGGGCTTTGTGTTTTCTTCCTTTTATCTAACATCCTTTCAGTATCGTTTGTTGTCTGCCACCAATTTAAAACACATTTTAAAAGCTGTAGTTGATTTCAATTAACCCCCCCCTTTGGGGGATTATTGTAAAAAAGAAAAGAAAAAAAAACCCAAAAACCTATGCGCATACAAAATAACAGAGAGATCCTTTTGATGGTTTCCATGGTAAAGTATTAAATGCCTATTTGGGAAGAACTTGGAACATTTGTTTGGCTCTCACCTTTTCATGTCCTCCCTCCCAACACACACACACACACACAATTGCTGGGGGTGCTGATTAAAAAAATGCCAGGCTGCCACCATCGAGGCTTAATGCCAGTCTGTAGGACATACCAATAAACATGGGTGTACGTGTGAAAGGGAGGGAGGGGGTACAGCAAAGCAACTGTATTTTTTCTTTCTTTCTTTGGAGATGCGCAAATTAGCCTATTTTCAGTATATACAACTTTGCATGTGTTTATCTGCATGTTTATTCCATCCCCTTTCCTCAGCAGCCTATAATTTTTATACAGGGAATTAGCATTTAAATACATATTTAAAAATGCATTTTCTCTTTGCATATTTCTGAGTCTAAGTGGCTCTATTTTTCCCCATCGGCTTGTACTGAAAAGCATTAGGAACTTTCAGCTCAAAAATCTGTTTTATCCAGAGCAGGGAGAGATCCTTGCAATAACTCTCCTGTTTCCTGCTCTTTCCTAGCTGAAAACGTGGCTCTGTCCTCAGTGCTCGGTAATACGTTTCCAATGACACTTCTGCCCCTTTGGTCTTACAAAAGATATTGTCTACAGAACATGATGCAGACCCACCAGATGAACATCAAAGTAGGACCAACTGAGAAAGTTCATTGTTAACCTTCTACTCTAATGTCTATGGAGGTTCTCAGACATCCAGGTCACAGTTGTCCCAAAGGTGCTTTTTCAAGAGGCAACTGGACTTTCTTGTTTTTCTTTGAAGACGTTTCGCTTCTCATCCGAGGAACTTCTTCAGCTCCAACTGGATGGTGGGGAATGGAAGGATTTATACTGCAAATGGCTGTGGAACCTTCTTGGAACTGCTGAAAGGACTGTATTGTAAACAGGATATAGGTGGTGCCGCCCTTTGTTGAGAGAGGGCTATTCAATTTTAATGTGAATGGCCTCTTTGACATTCTACACAGAGAAGACCACTGGTTTGAAAGAGGGGTCAAAGAGGCCATGTACATTAAGATTGAACAGCCCTCTCTCAATAAAGGGGGCGCCCCACCCATATCCTGTTTACAACACTGTCCTTTCAGCAATTCCAAGAAGGTTCCACACCCATTTGCATTATTCAGGTGACCCTGAAGGCACAGTTAATCCCCCAAGTGGCCTCCACAATTCTCAGAAAGAGTGCTAATGACCAGAGGATCGCAAAGAATATAAATCCTCCCATTCCCCACCATCCAGTCAGAGCTGAAGAAGCTTATTGGATGAGAAGTGAAACATCTTCAAAGAAAAACAAGAAAGTCCAGTTGCCTCTTGAAAAAGTACCCTTGGGACTTCTACTCTGATGAAACAGGCTCCTCCAGAATGCGGTGGAGGTGTTGATGAGGGAGGAACTAGTGCCATTCATCAAGCGGTCATCTGTACAGACTGCTTGACCCAACTCTGAGATGGTCCTGTTTTCTGGGTGCACCAGAGCTTCCATCTTGGGGGCTGATGACGCCAAAGCAGATTGAAGCTGACAGAAGATCTGGTAGGAACTTAGTGTTTACTGTGGACAAGAATGTAAGCTTTGTCCTGTGTGAACCTTCTAATTTGCATGGAGAAAGAGCTTGAGAGAGGTCAGTGACCTGCATGGTTCCAATTGACCTGCTGCTGGACTACTCCCTTCAACCCAACCAAGTGGCTCTCTACCTCCTTGGCCCAAAGGTGCTTTTTCAAAAGGCAACTGGACTTTCTTTGCTTTTGCTTGAAGAGATTTCCCTTCTCATCCAAGAAGCCTTTTCAGTTCTGATGGAATGGTGGAGAATGGAAGGATTTATATTCCTTGCAATCATCTGGTCATTAGTACTCTTTCTGAGAATCATTGAGGCCACTTGAGAGTTTATCTGTGCCCAGAGGGTCACCTGAATAGTGCAAATGGGCATGGAACCTTCTTGGAACTGCTGAAAGGACTGTGTTGTAAACAAGATATCAGTGGTGCCCCCACTTTGTTGAGAAAGGGCTGTTCAGTCTTAAGGTAGATGGCCTCTTTGACCCCTATTTCAAAGCAGCAGCCCTCCCTGTCTAGAATAGACATGTCAAATTCATGACGTCACATACGTCACGTGACGTATCAGAACTTTTTCCCTATTGCCGGCAATGGGGGCGCAGTTTCCTTGTGATGCGTCCGGCCCGCGGGCTGACAGTTTGACACCCCTGATCTAGAATGTGTCTTCAAAATCTCCTTGGACATTTCTTCTTTGGCAGCTGGGAAGAACCAAGCCCCTTGCTACAGCCACATTTTCTTTTTGATTCTGGTACGAACATCGGCCTTACGGAAACAAACTTCCTGAGGTCAATATTCCTACTAGCATTCTAATGCTCATATACAAGGACCAGTAATCTCTGGAAATGCTTCTCCAGTTTGTTTATCTGGAATAAATGATGTATCTCAGTATCTCCCATTGCTTTGACTTTATAAAACAATCAACTTGGATTTGCAGAACTTATCATAATGGATGGTTCATTTCCCACCTATTTCCTACTTTACTGAGCTTTTGCAAACCTTATTGTCTCTGGGGAAACAGTATGTAAAAAAGAGAGGAGCTAGCTATTGGAACTAGACCACTGTAGCTGCTCATCACATCCACAACTCAGCACCACAGCCAGCTTCTTTTGTGTGGATAATAAAATATGGTCTGAAAGGCAGCATGGCGTTCTAATTTTCTCATTGTCGTTGGCGGCAAGCACATAATTAACAAAACACTGGAGACGGTCATTTAAAACAAACAATGCACACGATGGGAGGAAACAGTCTCTGGGAATGAAAATAGAGAGAGCTTTGTTCACGAAAATGTGGTTTTGGGCAGCCAAACGTTGGCTCGCTCCTTACATGCCTTGAAAATCTGGAGGGATTTACAGAGGAAATGATGAACATTCTAAAGATCCGACAAATTCAAATTCTATCAATAGGACATCAGATTCCATGAATGAAACAAAGTATGCAAATCAAGTATATCTGCATCTGTGGCTAACAGAAAAACATAACAAACTGATGCCAAAATAAATTTGTTAGCCTTTTGGATGGTGCATGTCTCTGCTTCTCTTGTAAATGCCAGAAATGGTTGGTACTTCTGTGAGACAGGAGGTAAGAGAGGAGTCTGAACATTTGGTAGCTCCTAATTTGAAAATTAATTTGGTGATGCTCCAGGGTGGAAAAAAATCCCCAAAGCATAGATGTGACACAATTCAACTAAACTTTGGGAGAAACATCTTTATGCCACGTTCTCATCAACAGCACCAATGAATGACTTCTTAATTGCTGTAGTTATTTAAGGAGGAACTGGATAGTCACCTATGAGTGATGCTAAGGCCACAATCAACTACCAAGGTTCACTCTTATTAAAACACTATTTGCATCTTTTTCCAGTTATTTGAGATAGGGATTATTTCAAATCCATCTGGATCCATATAACTTTCCAAAATTAAAGTTCTAATCATGCTTTTGCTGTTTATTCCCAAAGAATTTTTTTTTTTAAAAAAAAAGTCCTTAAACTTGTATTTAAAATGTTTTTGGCTAAGGATGGAAGAAAACTCATCTGGTGGTTATTCCTTCATTTTCTAGAGTTTTAAACCCAGAGGAGACTGCTGTCTCATGTTTTTTTCATGAGTAGCAACTGTATGGAGCATTTATGGGCATTGTTAAGTCCTCTCCTTTTTGCAGGGAGGAATTATGAAGAGCTTCCACTTGCTGGCTGTTCATTCTGCCATGGTCAAGTTCACCATTTTGTCCCCAGAAGTCTTAATACTTCGAGACTGTATAATATTAACATTTTGGATGGATTTTGAAAAAGAGCTCAAGTACATTTATTCAGAAGTAAGTTCCACTGGGTGGCGTAAGTTAGAATAGAACAAGAATGGCCACCAACTTCAGTCCATAATTTGTCATTGTTGTTGTTAGTTGCGAAGTCGTGTCCGACCCATCGTGACCCCACGGACAACGTTCCTCCAGGCCTTCCTGTCCTCTACCATCTTCTGGAGTCCATTGAAGCTCACGCCTACTGCTTCAGTGACTCCATCTAGCCACCTCATTCTCTGTCGTCCCCTTCTTCTATTGCCCTCAATCTTTCCCAGCATCAGGTTCTTCTCCAGTGAGTCCTTCCTTCTCATTAGGTGTCCAAAGTACTTGAGTTTCAACTTCAGGATCTGGCTTTCTAAAGAGCCATGTTGTAAGGAATTCTCTTAAGTATCTTCTTCTTGAATATAATCGCAGCACGGTTTCCATAGTAATCCAATGCCTTCATAAGTCAAGAAGGCTATATCAATGTAATCAGCAATCTTCTGGCAGAAAGAGCAAGCAGTGATATGAAACCAATAACTTCCAGGTTCAGTGATCAGTTACAGGAAGCTCACAACTTTCTCAGAGCAACTGTAATTACCTGGTGTGAATACTCCTAGCACACAGATAGCAAAGAACTTGATTCCTTCAAGGTCCTTCTGAAAACCCAAAGATGCTTTTTCACGAGGCAAGTGGATTTTCTTGTTTTTCCTTGAAGACCTTTCACTTCTCCTCCAAGAAGCTTCTATTTTATTTTACTGACGAGTGGTCCATGGTTCAAGGCACCCTTACTGATTAAGCCAAGTATTACATTTGTTCATGTGATGTGATTCCATAGTGCAGTTGCTTGTTCAAGACAGTTGTTCAAATAAAACATTATAAATATAAATAAAATAAAATATTAAATTTTATTTTGTTTTGGAAAATTTGCTGTATTCTTTAGCTACTTGTACTATAATCATATGAATTATATACCACTAGCTTGGAAAATGCCCAGGAAGATATTGAAATGGAACATTATATGACTTTATGAAAAGAAAAAGATAAAAACAAATAAAAGTTCCATTAGCATAAAAGCCAATTATCAGGTAAAGTTGTATTAGGGAAAATGACACTGAAAGTCATATATATTCAGGCTTCCACTAAATATGCTGTTGCTTTCCAAGATCCACGTATTACAATTAATGCAACTCGTAAAGCAGCAGTATTTTATTTTTTTTCCAGATTTTTATGGAATCCTGACAAAAATAATTTAAAAAACTGGACCATGTCAGTGGTTAGCACAGAAGTGTTATGAAGTAGCATAAAGTCTAAAGTATTTCTTTTAAATTGTTGTATGCAGAGGACTAATATAATAGAGAAAACTGCACATATGAGTTCTGGAATTGATCTGCAATAATTTCCGATCACCACTAGATGTCAGCAAAAAGAAATAGAAAATATCTTTTGCTACCCACTAGTGGTCATAAGATTAAAGCAGCCCAGATTTGTTAGCCCAGCGGTTCTCAACCTATGGGTCGCGACCCCATTTGGGGTCGATCGACCATTTCACGGGGGTCGCCAAGCAAGGCTGTCCGCCATTTTTTTCCCCTTTTCCGGCAGGTGCCTTACCTCCCTTGAGCTGGGCCAGCTGGTGGTCAGCCTGCTCTGTCTCTGCCGCTTGCCAGCTACGCCTCGGCCGGCGCAGGGGGCGGAACCACGCATGCGCGGCGCTCCCAGGCAGGGAAAGTCCTCGACTTACGACCGGTTGGGTAGTCCTAGACTTACGACCGGTTTAGTCCTCGACTTATGACCGGTTTAGTCCTCGACTTACGACTGGTTGGGGGTCACGGCATTAAAAAGGTTGAGAACCACTGTGTTAGCCCATCCCAAAAATGGATATAGGAAAAAAATAAATAAATACATAAATAGTACAACAGCTACTATTTCCGTAGAGTTTCCATAGTTGCTTCTAAGCTTAAACATGAAACTTTCCTGAAGTGACTTGCTTCAATTGCTGACATAAAAGGCGAATGTTTGAAAGACTGCAGATAAATCTTGATTGCTTAAAGTGGGAGAAAAAACAACAGCTTCCTTTATCTGAGAATTGTGTAAACATTTAAAGCAATTGAACAAGCTCTCAAGTTTGATACCCCCAGAGCATCAAGAAAGAGAAACCTTTGTCTATTTATCTTTCACCCACTTGGTATATACAAAAGCAGCTCCCAGCACTTCTGCAAACTGAATTAGGGAAGGCTGTGCGACTGATTTTTTTTAATTTCGTGTCTTCTAAAACCTAAGAGGACCTTCTCAGCAAAAGTTCCTCATAGCTTTGGGTGATGTCTAAAATCTTCTTTCACCATGGAATCGAAAACAGTTTGGATAATTTCCTTTATTAGGAAAAGACACCCATTTGGGGGAGGCAGCGTACAAGATGGGATTTCAGGATGAATGTACTTTAATAAGAAGCTAAAAATCAAGAGAGGAAATGGGGAGTTCCTATTCAGGCTGGGAAGCGCTGACACTGTATAAAACCCAGACCCTTCTGGAAAGATTTTAGCATCTGGGACAGCTGCCTTATTCTAACCAGATTATACAAACATCGGAGTTGACAGGCATGGAAACACAAGTGAGAGTTCATTTATTAAGATCTGCGGCAGAAACGATGACAGAAAAATATTTGCTTCTGTTGACAGAACTGCTTCATGTGGGCCATCAAAGATGTGTAACAAACTTAGCAGAGGTTGGGGAGAGCAGGATGTAGAGTTTTTCCAAATCACGCGGCGGTCAAATTTACTTTGCACCTACTTCGAGCGGGACGCTGTTCAGCCTGTCGCAGATTCGCCTTCCGATAGGTTTTGAAAGGCTATACCAAGTATTTATCCACATCCAGCTCACGAATCCAAATGAAATGCCAGGTTCATTCCGTTTCCGAAAATCTTATTGTTTATAGAATACACGGCATGCAGTGGTGAGATTCAGCCAGTTTGCACCATTTTGGCAGAACTGGTGGCTAATTTTTTGCTGCCCAGGCCCAGAATGGACTTCCGGAAGTGGCATCCATACAGGGAACTGGTTGTTCACATATTTGAATCCCACCACTGACGACATGGTAATATCAAAGCATTCAATAAACAGTAAGATTTTTGGAAATGGGGATTCATTTGGATTCTCCAGCCAGATGTTGACAATGTTGTTTTTAACTCTGAAAGCATTAGGCAGCTTTGCTTCTAAGTACAGGTAGGCCTTGATGTACAACAGTTCGTTTATGATTGTTTGACATTACAACAGCACTGGAAAAAAGTGACTTATGAACATTTCCCACTCTTATGACCGTTGCGGCACCCCCATGGTCACGTGACCAAAATTCAGACACTTGGCAACTGACTCATATCAATGATGGTCGCAGCATCTGGGGGGGGGGTCATGTGATTTCCCCTTTTGTGACCTTCTGACAAGCAAAGTCAATGGGGAAGCCTGACTCCCTTAACGACTGTGTGACTAACTTAACCGGTGCGGCAGAAAGGTCGTAAAATGGGTGTAAAATTCACTCAACACCTGTCTCGCTTAACCACAGAAATTTTGGGCTCACCTGAGGTGGGCTAAATCGAGGAATACCTGTCCTTGAGAAGTTGCATTTTCCAGGCTGACAAACGGACGGAAAGATGGATGGACGGGCTGGCAGACGGACAGACAGACGACAACTCTGAAGTTGTCTGCGCACCTTGTTCTAGCTATGCACCTGCAGTCACTTGACCTGCTGAGGAGTGGCAGCAAATGGGATGTTGCAGAGGCTGTTAGACTGCATTATAGACTGGCCCAAAGTGTCAGAGCGAGCGTGCGTGCATGCAAGGGAGATTTTTGCGTATTGTAAATGTTGCCCAGTGGGTTTTATCCAAATGGTTTGTAATGCGAGGGTGGTATTTACAAGCATGTAATTGGAGGGGTGAGAAAGCCCTTTCCCAAAGAGAATAATACCATACCAAATAATGGAAATAACCTTGAGGGCATTCGCATTCAGCGGCTGTAACTCTAACCTTGAAGGGCTCCGAGATTGGCTAGGAAGGATAATGGCTTGTTGTTGGTTTTTCTATCCCATTAAGTCATCTGACTAATTCCATCTGAGATGAAAACTGTCAGCCGTCAAGGAGTCCCCTTTCATTTCTGAAAAAGGAAAATGTCACCGTGGAAGAAGTCATTAGCCAATATGTGCCTTACAGCAAACATCCAGAGCTGTCTGTGAATTCAGTGGGAAGTGGATGTTGAAAGGGGGAAAGCCCTGACACTCTTTTCAACTTGGCCAGGAGAAAATTCAGTGCTGAAAAGTGAGCTCAATCAGCTGAGTTTCCAAGGGTGCATTGCAAACTTCCAATAAATGTAGTAATCTTCCAAGGGCTGTTTCGCTTTGCTGGATCTTTTTGACTGAAATGCTCTTTGAGCTGCATGACGCTGCCTTTCCGTTATTATGGAGGGTTTCTGCACATGCACAGAAAATCCTGTTATATTGATAACAGGACCATATTGATAACATATTGATCCTGCATTGGGCAGGGGGGTTGGACTAGAAGATCTCCAAGGTCCCTTCCAGCCCAATGATTCTATGATTAAGATACGTTAGCCTTAATACACGCCTGAGAAGAACGGCGGCCAGGGACTGCAATTGCTTGTTGTGGAGGAGGCTTGAAGCTGGACAACAAATGAATGTACTTATTTTTCCCCTCCAAATTTTCCCCTAATTTAGTAATGGTCTGAAGATTTAGCACACCCTATTTCTTCCTTTTTAATCCCAAGTTAGGGGAAACCATGCCTCTAATGTGAGGTCTTTGATGGGGGTTGGACTAGAAGACCCCCAAGGTCCCTTCTATTCTATTCTATTCTATTCTATTCTATTCTATTCTATTCTATTCTATTCTATTCTATTTTCATGGTCTCTGAGCTTGGTGGTTTTCTTGCAGACATTTCACTACCAAACTAGGTACCATCATCAGTGCTACATTATCAGTTGGGTAATGAAACATCTTCAGGAAAACCAGGAAACTCTAGAGATCACCAAGGATTCCACAGTTCAACGCCGAGGGGGGATTTATTGCCAATGACTTATTTGCTGCCAGATTTCAATCGCACTACCCTGGAAGGGGGATTCCCAGGCCACAAAAACAGGATCTGGGGGCTGTATGCCTCTCCTGGACCAGCTGTGCCCTACATTCAATACTTAGATTGCTGTGCACCAGCTGAGAAAGTCTTAAGTGTTTATTCCATACCTTTTGGATGATTTTAAAATGGGCGCAATCAACTACAAAAGGCATATTATTAGTTCTGACCTCTGCTCCTCCCTTCATGCAGATTTTTGCAATCAGGAATATTAAACACCACCATCCAAGCTGTTTCTTGGCTATATAATTTGTCTTTCCCTTAAGGCAACTAACACCACTTCTGCCACCGTAAGATTTGTGAGTGAGAAGTAGTGGGCTGTTACTCTTCTGGCCCACTTAATTACATTCCCATTACTTTAGGAATGGAGCTGACACACAATTATTTCCATGATTAACACACTTGTTCAGCTAATTGTAATTATACCTTATAATCACAGTTATGATCATTCATTACTCATCCTGATCTCGTTTAGATGTTTTCTTTATAGAAGTTTCAAGAAGTTGTAGTCATCTGATAATCCACTTAAGTAACCTCACTAGCAAACTTTCTGAAATTCCAGCATACCCTCACATTCATAATGGAGGTGTTAGCAAATGTAAATATAAAAATGAATCTTCTGAAGCACAAAATGGGGAAAATATCGGAGTTCTGAACATTTTCTGTTTATCTGGTCCCATGATAGTAAACTACAAACATTTGGATTTTTTTTTCCATTCTGAAATGATGTTTGTTAAGAATTCCATCTTAGAGATGAATCCATGGGTTATACAGATTTAAAATCTTGGATTGTAAATTCAAGATCCTTAGTGCAGATTTTTTTTAAAAAAAATCACAAATATTTTGCATTTGCAGATAGAAGATGAGAATAAATAATAGATTTAACACCGGCCATTGGGCTTAAAATTTACATCTTTAAAAAAAAACCCTCCAGAATGTTAACGTGGGCCTGAAAAGCAATATAGGAAATCTTGCAGCAAGTAGGATGCATAAATCATCCCAAAGCTGATTCAAACTTGTAATTAATTTCAATATGTTGATCCAAACTTATTCAGATTCACGAGTCTCTTGAAAAGTTTCTCTTCACTTTGAAGTTTTGATTCATATCATTATATTGAATATATTCGACCTGAAGATTCAATTCCATTAAACTGTGTGTGCAAAAGTCCATTGTATCTCTGTATAGCTTGAATCCAACATATATCGATTCAGTTTGAAGATTCAATAAAAAGGCTTGGTTAAATCAGATTTCTTTCAAATTGAAGCTTCTAATAGAACTTCCAATAGTTTATATTGTTCTTGTTATTGGGCTTTTCCAATATTGTTCATTGGATCAGGTGAATTCAACTTCATTAGTGCATATTCCATTCCGAGCAGTGCAATGGCCTAGAGGTGAAGACACTTGCTTCCCACTCGGAAGGCCGAGAGTTCAATCCTCTATCAGGATGCAAAGAGAAAATATCTGCTACGAACTCCACGTAGGCATTAGGAAGGGCATCTGGCCAGTAAACGCACAGCTTCATTCAGTCACCCCAACTCCACCCCAGTAAAAGGGATTATAGGATCGTAAAAAGAAAAACAAAATGCATATTCCATTCCCATCCATACAGAAACTGCCTTGCATGATTACTATCTACTTAGCAGCAGACGGCACTTTAGTTCAGTCCAGGAATCATATCATAGTCTCATAATCTCCGGTTTCAATGCAGCATTAAGTTATAATATGACACTCCCCTTTAGCATAATATAAGAATGGAGTCAGTAAATAAACTATGGTTTATTTTTAGGCAGTAAACTGCCATTTGAAGTCATAGCCTGTTTGCTTATATGTTGCGGTCTGGATTCATTTACTGTATACACAGAAATGTGCAATTTCTTACTGACTATTCCTAGTTTCTTTTTACCTGTTGTCCAAGCTTGTAATTAATCCACAAAAAAGTAACCCAAGAAGAATCCAAAAAGGAATGAAAGCAAGTTAGGAATGAAATTATACTAGCCATTACTATTTTGCTTGTCTGCAAAGCTCACTCTAACTTGTTCAGCGTATTGTAGTTAAAGTTTACTTTCTGATGTGTGAGCATAACTACCGTGGCTCTGACAGCAGCAGGTACATTTGGATTTACTTCTGTCTGCCACTTTGATCAGCTAAAAATTAAAGAATTACCTTGTGGGAGGAGCAGACAAGACTTTGTCTATGTAGAAGAGGTGGCTCTCTGATTTGACTGGCTCCTGTCTATCAAGTCTACCTTTATTTGGGCTCTTGGTATCTTAACTGGTTTCTACATTTTATACAAATATAATGTTTCTGCTTTCCATGTTCTTAAATCATGGATTTGTGGGAATAATCCAGAGAAAGAAATATTTTTGGGAATATTAAGAAGGCAGAATATATTTCCCCAAAGGAATAATGGAGAAGATCTTTAAAAAGGCAGAAACTTCTCCACACACACACACACACACACACACACACACACCAGCCAGACAACTCAGCAGAAACCAGCTTTTAGAAATGCAGATGTAATAATCCATTCAGGAAGGTTGGAGCCCTCCAGCTAGAAGCTGAAGAGATCAGGAAGACAAAGACCCTTAAAATCTACACACCCCACCTAAACTCTAAGACAGGACATAATAGGATTAACCCACCACCATCAGAATACCAGAAAGGTACACTCAGGTCAAAGTTCATGACACAGGAACAACTCCAAACAAAAGCCCGAGAAGGTATAAAAACCCACTCCCTACATGTGCTCTCTCTCTTTTCTTCCAGAGCCATCTTTTTGTCTGGCTCTCCTCTTCAATAAACTACAACCTTCTTTCTAAAGCAGTCTCCATGTTTGTTTATTCCCAGCTTTGACTGGGCCCTGATGAAGATTTTTTCCTTCAACAGATTGTATGACTTTTTTTCTTGCCAAGATCTTGGTTTATCAGCATAATTTTAAGCATCGTCCTTCTTAGATCCCTGGGGTGAACATTGTTTTTAATGGTGAGCTAGGCTTTCCTCCTTATTTTTACTCCATCTTAAATAACATGTTTTATCGCAGCCTGCTTGGACCGTGGTGACACTAAAGAAAATATATTTTCATTAGAGTTATCACTTGATCTATTTTATTGCAGCTTGTTGGGAGGTGCTTTCCCCCCTTTTATAGTCTTATGTATTTATGAGCTATTTTGGGTTTGTTTTTAGAAATATGCACCTGCTTGATCATACATTATGTGGCATTTTCAAATGTGCTTTGTCTAAACATCTAAAAATGAAGAGTGAATTGGATGTGTATAGGTGAAACCTTCATAGCTGAAATTATTACCGGTATCAAATCGTGACTCTCTGGATAAATAGTGCTGAACCATAGCTATAATTTTAGGTTATACGCTATGGGCATTTAAGCAGTTCCAATAAGACCAATAGTTGCTAAAACTCTCCTTCCATCCTTTCCCCTCACTGGTCTCATCTTCCCTTCATCCTCTTCCTCCTGTTTTGCCATTAAAAAGAAGCAAAAATGCTGAAATCTCTGATCTGCCATAAACTTACATGGATGATTTAGAGTCGCACAAGTAGCTGGCATACTAAGAACTGTAATGTGCAATGCATACATAAAGATGTGACTACCATGGTGGGCACGTCTCCTCTTACCTGAATGAAATGAAAAGCTGCTGAAGGCACGATCATCTTGAAGACCTACTCCATCCAATTTTGGTTTAATGAAGAATAACTCTTAGAAGTGAGATGGAAGGACCTTACTTCTGTTCTTCAACCATGAATCCCTGGCTAACAAATTAATCAGGCACACAAGTTGCTTTTAATTTTTTTGCAGTTAATTCTAAATGTTCATCATGCTAGGTTATTAGCACGGCACCTTTATGAAGATGGATACTCCTTTATTTGTCCTTTTTTCTTGGCAATATGCAAATGACCATTCTCCCCTTGGTTGAGCATAGTAAGCTGCAATATAGCATATGTAACCCAGAAGAAAATGACCCTTAATTTCAGATGATCTTTGAAAAGAAAAACTAACCAGGAAACAGTGACTGCCTCCATTATACCATGAATCTAAGATGACTGTTCCATTTTAAAGGCAAATTATTTCGGGAAAAATCCTAATCTTCCTTTCAGTACAAAAAAAAAAAGTCCTAAAAAAATAGTCTTCTAGGCTTATATGATGACACTTACTGGTAGAAATTCTCCAAGAAGATGCCAGAGATCAAAAAAGGGACATTCTGCATGCACAATGGATGTCCTATCCCTGACTTATGGATTCTCTCATTTTCTCTTAGTATAGTCTGCAGAATGGGGAAAAAATACATTTGGGGAGGGCTCTACCTTACACACAGACT
Organism: Protobothrops mucrosquamatus; assembly: GCF_001527695.2. Taxonomy (NCBI): domain Eukaryota; kingdom Metazoa; phylum Chordata; class Lepidosauria; order Squamata; family Viperidae; genus Protobothrops; species Protobothrops mucrosquamatus. The sequence goes on along the minus strand of NW_015387444.1, from coordinate 62,384 downwards.
TGCACATCCATAAATCTGATCCAGCAGCTCATAACTTGGACCAACGTAATACTAATGGCATTGGAGAACATTTTTTCTGCTCCTGTGTCTTCCCTGATTCAATTTTTTCCTCTCTCCGACATAGACAGGAAACCTCATCTTACTAATATGAATTACATGTCATGGTAATAAATTAAAAGTAGCATCTATAATAATCCATACACCCAAGCTGGTAATTTAGTTTAGGAGCTCTGTCAGAGTCAGTTGGGAAGAACAGCAAATCCTCCTAGCCTATATTTCTCCACTAATTGGCATAACCCCAGAGAACTTTCAAGTACATTAGCTTGCTTTGGTGCTGCTTGAACAGGGCTGCTTTGTCTATCTTCATTTACAGAGCACAACCAAATAATTTTATTGGGATCTCCCATAGAATGCACTCAAGAGCATTTCTGTCCTGCTTCTTGTCCTGCTCCAGAAGAGAGGGCAGGAAACAATGGACTCAAATGGAAAGAAGTACACTTTGGTTGGCCATCTGGAACAACAATCCCAGATGTTTAACATTAGAACAGATCACTTTCCTTCACTTTAGATATCCAAACCAAGTTTAGATGGCTCTGATTTAATAGCAATAGCAATAGCACTTACACTTACCACTTTGTGCTTTACAGCCTTCTCTAAGCGGTTTACAGCCTGTTTGCCCCCCAACAATCTGGGTCCTCCTTTAGATTCATTCATTCATTCAGATAGATAGATAGATAGATAGATAGATAGATAGATAGATAGATAGATAGATAGATAGATAGATAGATAGATAGATAGATAGACAGACAGACAGACAGACAGACATACTATAGCAATAGCACCTATATACCACTTCACTGTGCTTTACAGCCTTCTCTAAATAGTTTACAGAGTCAGCATATTGCCCCCAACAATCTGGGTCCTCATTTTGCCAACCTCAGAAGGATGGAAGGCTGAGTTAACTTTGAGTCGGTCAGAATTGAACCGCAGTGGATCTGCAGGGTTAGCCTGCAATACTGCATTCTAACCACTGTGCCATCACGACTCTTTAAGGAGATTCCTGCAGTGGATAGGGGTATAGACTAGACGATCTCCAAATTTCTTACCAAACCTTTGCTATTTTTTGTCATCTCAGGTCTGTTAGTTCAAAAATATCCTGCTCCTCCAGTGGTTGACCTCCTATCCTTTGTTCCTGAAACATTCTTCCTGGGAAATCTTCACGAGGGGTACTAAATTTACTTTCAAACTTTGCTTCAAGATTATTTTTTTGTTATTTTATGTTGGGCATAACTCCTCTTAGTGAAATAATGATTTTAACTGTGTACACTGCTCCGAGTCACACATCAACTGGGAGACTATATAAATTGATCTGATAAATAAATAAAATGCAAAAGAAGGCATATTATTTCTGTATTATCCTTGACACTCTTTCCTTTTTGTTATGGGTAAGTAAAACTGTCCATCTTGGTATTTAAGGCTATGCCACTTTTGTTTATTTTTTTTCTTTTTAAAAGAAGAAAACACTAAGATTTGTACAGTGGCTTGGTGAATATTTTCCAGACTATGCAAATTTTTCTTTGCAGTTTTGCCTTATACATGCAGATTTTGCAATATAGTTCCTTAATATATTTTGTCAGATGAGTTAATGAAGATCTTTCCCTATTATACATTTATTTATTGGAGTGTTTCAAAATGTGAAGTACTAAACATTTTAGAATAATTATATTGAATTACTGGCTCATAAATACAAAATTGAGAGTTAGTTTGGGTTAGCAAAGATACCAGGCCAGAAACTGGGAAGCTGTGAGTTCTAGTCCTGCTTTAGGTACAATGCCAGCTAAGGGACCATGAGCCAGCCACTCTGTCTTAGCCCTAGGAAGAAGGAGGCAATGGCAAAGCACTTCTGAAAAATATTGCCAAGAAAACCTCAGGGGCATGTCCAGGAATTAAGACTGACTCAAACGCATAAACAAACCTACTGTAAATAATTACAACATTAGATGAATGCTCAGCCACATATGAACTAAAAATTATCCTGCATTGAGTTGCAAATTGCAACATTTGTGAGCCGGTTTCTGTTGGTTATATCTATGAGCCACTGAGCACATTACTGGTACTATAGAAGTAATAAAAAAATTACTGCATAATCAAATAGATAAACAGCTTTGTAGAACCATAATCTATTGCTTAATGCAGATTTTCAGACGGTGCAGAGGAAAGCTTTGATTTTATGTAATATGATGAGTCAATCACATCATGGAAACGGGAAGGAACGGGAAGGAAACGGGAAGGCTTGATCTAGTTCTCCTTCTGAAGATTCCCCCAAAAGTATTTAATTGTCACGGTAAATCCATCAAGCAGTGATCTGAGAACTTGTGACAGCTGAGCTCTGTGTAAATCAGGAGGAAAAGCAAGAAGGAGAAAAGGGGAATTTGAAAAAAAAAAAGTAAGCAACTCTATACACATATTGCGCTCCAACTGTATTCCCTTTTGGCATGTAGCCTTCAAGAGTTCCCCTTCAGGGAAATTGACCTCAACAGAGAATGGATGTCCACTGTTGTGTAATGGGGTACAAACATTATGCTGTAATATTTAGTAGCTTCAGGACAGAAGAAACAATGAGGCCAATTAGGCAATTTATACAATTCCATTCATGTACCTGGAGCTTTATTAGGCAGTCTCAAGTACAAATTAGGCCATACAAGAGCTTGTGTCAAAGAAACATTAAAAAAGCCTGCAGTCTGTAATATTTTAAAATGAACTCTGAGGCCACAAATAATACTGTTCTCTTACCATAGAGTAGAACAGTGATGGCAAACCTTTTAGAGACCGAGTGCCCAAACTGCAACCCAAAACCCACTTATGCATCGTCGAGTGTCGGGTGGGTGTGACCCATTGGGTGGGCGTGGCCCATTGGGTGGGTGTGACCCATTGGGTGGGCGTGGCCCATTGGGTGGGCATGGCTGCAGTGGTAACGGCAGACTGGGTGGGACTAAAAAGTTCAATCAATCAATTCCAACTTTGCAAGATCTTTTTTTTCCCACGAGAAGTTGAAATTGACTGAACTTTTTTTTTTTGCACACGGCGGCAGAGGCCTAAAGCGAAAAGGTTTTATAAAACCCAGCTGAAGGCCTAGGACTGGAGCGACGGCGCGCGTGCCCACAGAGAAGGCTCTGAGTGCCGCCTCTGGCATCCGTGCCATAGGTTCACCACCACTGGAGTAGAACTTCCTTGAAAGCCTTTGTTCAGACTCCTTGGCATGGGAAGCTCAAATGGGGTTCCTTACAGGATGGGAAATGCTTTATTGAGAGATCCTTGGTGATCTCCGAGCTTAGTTGTTTATCTACTTGTATTTGTACTGAACTGCTAGGCAAGCCCGGGAACTCACCCCATCGTGTGAAGCTCAGGTCTTGAACCTGGGCTGCTGGCTTTCCAGCCGACAAGTGCAGCATCTTATCTGCTGAACCACTGTGCTGCCTCTTCTGAGATTACCAGTGACTAATCAGAGGCTGAAGAACAGATTTCTGCACGTAGGCAATGCATATCCAGAAGTCCTCTTGGTGATCGGGACTTTCAGTTGAAGCAACTGAAAATGTCTTATTCCAGAGAATCAAGTTGAGCACCTCAATCAAGGGAATTATGCTCCATTTGTGCCACAAAGCTCCCTGGCCAAGGAACCTCACACAGGCCTAGTCCCTTTCTAGTATTGCTGCATTATTACTCGACAACAAGAAAATCAGAAACCTCTTCCCCAAATCATGATTGTATTAAGCATTTTCTTTTATCCTTAATCCAAGGGATTTAGGCCTATTGATACATGGAGAATACATATTCCCAAGATGACTTGTAACGAAAGGCTAATGAGAAAGCGCAATTACTTTAATTTAATGTGCACACATGTTAAGTAGTTATGGCTTTATCACTGTCTGACACCAAGGATGCTTAAATTAGCTGGTGAATTTTTCTGGCCATAGCAGGCATCTCTGTAGTTTTAGCCCAAGTTAATGTTTTTTTGTCCTCCATAATTTGCACTTCTAAACAAAGTCTATAAAGTGCCTTGAACAAGAAAAATGTTATGCACACACACACACACACACACACACACACACACACACACATACATACACGTATACCTTAGGGAAAATACATGTGTGTATAAGCAGTGGAACACAATGCAGTGCCATGCATAGCGATATGCAACATTTGTGGAATTATGGGCATAATTTAGGCATGTGTGGGTGCCATAGTGACTGTTGGCATGGCACTGCCAACTTGTGCTGTATCAGAAATAGACATGAGATATACAGTAGATGTGGAATAACAAGGGCTTAAAATTCTTTTAGACAGACCTTACTTTCACTTAAAGCATTTGCAAAAGAAGAACTCAAAGAGTATTCATTATTATATAACCTTTCCCAAAGACCCTCTGAGCAACTTTCCCAAGTTACATTAATTTTTAGACAATCCTTGTTTTAGTCGGGAATGGATGGCAACAGATTCTGTTCACTCCAGAGTTCTTTTCAGAAGTCACAATATTTCAGGGTAAAGGAAATCTACGATGGGATATAATATGCTGTTTCAATCCAGGAGATGATGTAATATTACCCAGATCCCCAATTATACAGATTGCTTCAAACAGATGGACTTTGCAGAGAATAACAAAGTTTTGATGTTAGCTTCTTTGGCAACCGATTCTAGAAAGTCGAAGCAAAGCTCCTTCTCAGATGTTATGCAGCTAGCTATAAATAAAGATGGGTACCAGTGAAAGTATTGCAGTCAAAAACACAAATTATTTCTTTTCCAATGTAATGTCTAAATGGAAAAAAAAATCACAGGAAGACTGATGGAAAAAATTATTGTAGTGTAATTTTGCCTACGTGGCCAGGAAACGTACATTTTTGCTAATGGCCTTAAAAGGAGTCAGTATTAATAGCTCAGGAGGGAATGTGGTGTCTAAACCTCTCTGTTTTTAGCAGCGCTGTCCTACAGAGTAAAAGTAATAATAATAATATAATAATAGTAAAGTTGGAAGGGACCTTGGAGGTCATCTAGTCCAACCCCCTGCTCAGGCAGGAAACCCTATACCATTTCGGACAAATGGCTGTCCAGTCTCTTCTTAAAAACTTCCAGTGTTGGAGCATTCACCGCTTCTGGAGGCAGGTTGTTCCACTGGTTAATTGTTCTAACTGTCAGGACATTTTCTCCTTAGTTCTAGGTTGCTTCTCTCCTTGATTAGTTTCCATCCATTGCTTCTTGTCCTGCCTTCAGGTGCTTTGGAGAATAGCTTGACTCCCTCTTCTTTGGGGCAGCCCCTGAGATATTGGAAGGTTGCTACCATGTCCCCCCTCATCCTTTTCTTCATTAAACTAGACATACCCAATTCCAGCAACCGTTCCTTATATGTTTTAGCCTCCAGTCCCCTAATCATCTTTATTGCTCTTCCCTGTACTCTTTCTAGAGTCTCAACATCTTTTTTACATTGTGGTGACCAAAACTGGATGCAGTATTCCAAGTGTGGCCTTACCAAAGCATTGTAAAGTGGTATTAATCCTGATGACATCAGAATAACAGAATTGGAAGGGACCTTGGAGGTCTTCTTGTCCAACCCCCTGTTCAAGCAGGAGACCCTATACCATTCCAGACAAATGGTTGTCCAATCTCTTCTTAAAAAGCTCCAGTAATGGAGCACCCATATGTTCTGAAGGCAAGCTGTTTCACTAATTCATTGTCTATCAGGACATTTCTCCTTCGTTCTAGATTGATTCTCTTCTTGATTAGATTCCATCCATTGTTTCTTGTTCTGCCTTCAGGCACTTTGGAGAATAGAGGAATCCCCTCTTCTTTGTGGCAGCCCCTCCAATATGGGAACAAGCGGAACACTGAACAATATAGACCTTTAATGGGGAGTCAATTGCACTGAAATCAATTAGACTGCATCAATAGGGATAAGATCAGGAGAGGACCTTCCTTTACGGTCCATCATTCTGTTAGAAAAGTGGAGCCATTGACTCCTACCTTCCAATGCCACTGACCCAGCCACACATGTTCCATACGAAGAAGTTCTTTTATTGGATTAACGATTTGGTTATCTGACAAGGTCACAACAGAGTTTCTTTTCACGTTTGAGCTGCCAAGATGCAGATTGCGTGAGGTGTTCCTTGCATTTACAAGCACATCTGTCTGTTCTTGGCAAAACACTCTCTTGTTGAAGAGGCTGCTTCCACCACAGTAAATTTGGCTGATGATAGGCCAGCCCTGCGAGTCTCTGCATGCTTAGCCACATTATCGCATTAACTACCTTGATATGATGTCTTTCTGCTGAGCCAGTTCGGATTTAATGATGATGGCAAATAGTCAAAGAGACATAATAACCCATCCAAAAGGGGAAAAGGCTGGGGAGGAATAAGGGCATTTTCCTGGCTTTTCTGCTGATTCTTTTTCATTTTCCCTTGAGTGACTATTTGCAGCGGCATAGTCTCCTAAGGTATTGTGTCCTGTATTAGTGCAAATAAAGAGGAAAGGGCAGTGTTAGGCTTCAGGGTTTGTGACTGTGGTCTAGACAACAGATTTCCTGGTATTTGGCCAGCCACTGTGGCTGGTATCTTCAGAGACAAGGTAGTCTCCTACGTAGTCCACATGCAACTGAGCAGAGACTGCCTGGGCTCCTGTCTGTATAGCCAGAGAACCTGACTTCTGATTGGTCAGGGGGAGGCTTTAAAATCAGGAAAGATAAAATTGCATGTGTGTTGTTGTTTCATTGCAAGTGTTCCAGAGTATATTTCCAGAAAGTTGTCCTTAAAAAAAAATACGGAGGGAAAAATAGAATTTCTTTTCTACTCAGCTACGAAATGAAATTAAAATATTCCAATTATCTCTTGGTGGTTTCCTATTTATGATGCTACTAAAATTCAGCTGTCATTCATTTTGACTGACACTGCTGAGCCTCATTTGGCTGTTGGGTTTTTAGAATGTGGGGATGTCTGTTTTGGGAATAAATATTTTTTGCTTGTGCTGTGGCCACCAGTGATTATTGACAGTGGAACTATCTGTTGTCAAAATAAGTGTATGAAGCCATGTGGTGGTGCACGAGAAATGCCTAACATCCAACATTTTAAGTGATGTTGAATGAAAGGCCATTGAACTCAAGTGATATATATCATGTGAGACGAGAATTAGAGTCTCATCTTCTAAAATTACCTGGAGCTCTAAATCTTTTGGATCAGGACCCATGCCTAGAAAAGTTAATTGGGCTGATTCTCTGGTGCCATTATTAACCATGGAAGAGAACACATCAAGGTTCTTATAGTAAGGATGGTTGCTTGATACTCCCCAAAGAAAAAAACCTTATCTTTCAAAGAGAGGATAAAATAAGACATCAATGTGCGTAGCATTTGCATGTACTAATTGAGACATATAGGAACAGTTTTGTTAAATGTTTGATTTAACTGTGTTTTATAACACCTCAATCTAAAAATAATCTTAGCACTATAACACGTATATGTATCCATATGTATAATAATAATAATAATAATGATGATGATGATGATGATGATGATGATGATGATGATGATGATAAAGTTGGAAGGGACCTTGGAGGTCATCTAGTCCAACCCCCCTGCAGGAAACCCTATACCATTTCAGACAAATGGCTGTCCAGTCTCTTCTTAAAAACTTCCAGTGTTGGTGCATTCACCGCTTCTGGAGGCAGGTTGTTCCACTGGTTAATTGTTCTAACTGTCAGGAAGTTTCTCCTTAGTTCTAGGTTGCTTCTCTCCTTGATTAGTTTCTATCCGTTGCTTCTTGTCCTGCCTTCAGGCGCCTTGGAGAATAGCTTGACTCCCTCTTCTTTGTGGGCAGCCCCTGAGATATTGGAACACTGCTATCATGTTCCCCCTCGTCCTTCTCTTCATTAGACTAGACATACCCAATTGCAGCAACCGTTCCTTATATGTTTTAGCCTCCAGTCCCCTAATCACCTTTGTTGCTATTCTCTGTACTCTTTCTAGAGTGTCAACATCTTTTTTACATTGTGGTGACCAAAACTGGATGCAGTATTCCAAGTGTGGCCTTACCAAGGCATTGTAAAGTGGTAAAGTGGTATATGCATATGCATTTGAATATGTATGTATGTATATATGTATGTATGTATATATGTATGTATGTATGTATGTATGTATGTATGTATGTATGTATGTTCTTACCCACCTAGCTGTTAGAAAGCATGCAATAGGTACCACTTCGGTGGGAAGGTAACAGTGTTCAATGTGCTTTTTCCAAAGCTTTTACTATGGGATTCACAAATGGTACAAGATATTTTTCTATACATTTTAAGAGGAGAACAAATAGCATGTTTTCTTAATTGTCTAGCATTAGCTCTGACATGCAAGAAGTAAGTAATCATGCTGATACATTTCCAGAATTACATCAGTAGCACGATTAGATAAACATTACCACAAAATATACTTTATGAGATTCAGTGGGAACATTAGATGACTCAGCCACAAAGTTCATCCACGTGTCGAACTGAAATTGACCATCATGTCTAAAAATAAGTTGAACCCAATCCTTACTTTCTTGAATTTAAATCCTGGAGCCCTTTCCATGTTTTCTATCACACAGTTGCGAAAGTATTAGGACAAGGACATTGAAGTGGCTTTACATGAAAGGATTATTCTTGAAAAAAAGAATCTCTGTGTTGTTGTTGTTTGTAAAAACCCACTGCTATTGCTAAAAATATTTAAAGCAGAATTTCTACTGCAAAATAGCCTTGGCAAGCACATCGGAGATAGCAGAAAGGATTGGCTTGCTCTGGAAAAACAACATCAAAAGATGAAATAGCATCAGATGCTGTAAAGCGACACCTCCCTGTTACCTCTTTGACGGGTTTTTTTTTTTGCTTTTCTTGTTTATGCAGCGCCATTTAATTCCAGTTAATTGTACCAGTTCTTTATTTCTGTTTGAATTTTGTCCCAGATGACACCCTTTCTGGCAATTTTTGATTCCCTTGTATTGTACCCTCTAATTTTGAATAAAAGAACACACCGGAGGAAGCAAATTTAAGATAATTGTGCCTTCTTTGAATGTCTTCATTTGATTTGTCTTCTCTTAAAAATAATAATGTACCTACAAGAGAAATGAACTTCCTTGTAGGAGAGGAAGAGGGAGAAGCATAATTAATTGAAGGATATATGCACATGCAAGGGATGGTTTTTTTTCTTTTTTCCTTTCCTTTTCTCTTGTCTTTCTTTTTTGTAAGAATGGAAGTGAAATGAATCTGTGAAGAGGAAAAATATTTTTTTTAGCAACTTAACATTTAATATTTACTGGAGGTGTAATTTAAGGTTAAGGTTTATGCACAAAAATGCATCCAATGGTCTCTCCAATTCCTAGCTGGCATAAGATTTTGATTAAGCTTGATAACAGGTGATCAAGAGATTATTCAGCGACATATACAGCAAGAATTTAGAGTTACGGCAACAAAACTTGGATTTTACCTTAACTGCATCATTATCAATCCTGGAATAAAATGTATTTGTCTTAGTCCAGGAGTAAGAATCTTAACCAGATGATGACAGAAGCTTCAAGGAAGAAATGAAACAATCCTTAGTTCCCCAATAGAAATTGCTGTCCCATACCTAGAATGCTATTTTTTCCATTAATCCAGGAAAAGATTGCTGGCTTGGAATCCTTGGAATCCTTGGGATGATCCTCTATCCAAGGGATACACCTGGAAGGTGGAGCTACTAAAATGTCTTTGCTGACGAGACTCTAAAATAGGACTGTGTGAATATGCAGTTCAACATTAACCTAATCGTGTATACAATACATGGATTTGAAATTACTGAGTTGTTCTCATAGTTGTACATGTATTTAAGGGGCTGAACTGATGTAGACTAGATTTGATCTGGACATATAATCTGAACAATTCAATCTGTCTGAACGTTCAAATTGAAGTGTACTCCATTTGCACCCTGCATAAAAATTAGTGTTCCGGTTGTCCAGGGTTCTGAACCTGCACAGTTCTCAATGTACTTCCCCTTAGTAATGTATCTTCCGGCTCCCTGTGGCAGCTGTCCAGGGTCCTGAACCCGTACAATTCTCAACGTACCCTTCTTTACTGGTTTATCTTCTATTGCCTGGGGTTTGGGGGCTTAAGTGAGGGGCATCCATCTCGTGCAAAAGGGCATATTTTAGAATGACCATGATTGAAGAATCAAGTCTTTCTGCTTCTTCTGAAAGATAACAAGTTGACCTTATGGCTTAGAAGTGATCTAAGAAGGAAAATCAGAGAAGGATGAGAAGCGCTCTCTCTCTCTCTCTCTCTCTCTCTCTCTCTCTCTCTCTCTNCTGTTAATGCATTTACAATCTTTCTTCCACCTCTGTTCTATTCCAAACGTTTCTATTATTCTGAATTTCCAAGGGATTTATATATACATTGGCCCTTTAGAAACAGAAGCTATGGTTTATGGTGATTAAGCTACTTGTGCTAAGTTTGATCTTCACCAGGTTTAATTAGTGTTGAGATTCACACACAAACATTTTTTTTAAAAAAAAAACGATCCTTAAAATTAAGAGGGGAAAAAAGCCTTCAGTCATAAGGGATGTGGCCATTTGAGAATTTGAAATCATGTTAGTGATATGCCCTTCTTTTAATTCCCTCTGATTAGCAACGTTGCTATCTGCCAGAGCAAGATGCCAAAATAAAGTTCAGCCAATTCTGATTGCACACTCTTCCTTCTCCTCTTAGCAAGGAGACAATCCTGCATTATGTTCTTCAAGGTAGTTTGATTTTTATTTTTTTATTTTTTATTTTACTAAAAACAGCCTTTCAAAAAGCTTGCCTTGTTTTTTAATTTCATTTTTATGCAAGCAGAGTTGAAAGGCAGAGGGACTATACTGATAGCACACCAGCCTGAGGACTGCATGCAAATTCTCTATAAACTCCAACTTTTGCCTGTGAAAACAGATATAATCATTTAGTAGATGCCTCTATGTTCTATGGCAGCGATGGCGAACCTTTTAGAGACCGAGTGCCCAAACTTGTAATCCAAAACCCACTTATGCATCGTCAGGTGCTGGGTGGGTGTGGCCCATTGGATGGGTGTGGCCCATCGGGTGGGCGTGGCTGCAGTGGTAATGGCAGATTGGGTGGGACTAAAAAGTTCAGTCAATCAATTCCAACTTTGGAAGATCTTTTTTTTCCCCACGAGAAGTTGAAATTGACTGATTGATTGAACCTTTTTTTTTTGTTTTTGGACACGGCGGCAGAGGCCTAAAGCGAAAAGGTTTTATAAAACCCAGCTGAAGGCCTAGGACTGGGGCGATGGTGCATGTGCCCACAGAGAGGGCTCTGAGTGCCGCCTCTGGCACCCATGCCATAGGTTCACCACCACTGTTCTATGGGAAGCAGTCCTTGGCTACAATATACTAAGGCTGCATTTACATATTGCACAAACAGAAAATGGTAGATTTCATTTTGGGTTAGGGTATTAGTTTGTGGTTAGTAAACATGAATTATAGCTTAGGAAGATGTGCAAATCCAGCCAATATTTTTTATTCAATGAACTATGATCAAACAAATCATGGCTGGGAGAGATGAGTGCCATCAGCCAATACTTAACGATTCATAATTTAGCTTTTTTGAAATCAGTAGGATTTTATTTTAGGGAAGTATATCTTTAAAATGTGTTTTTCATGTTCATAGTTTGTGATATTTTTATTACAACAAACACATGACTTACAAAAAAATGCACAAGCAACATAAAAAAAATCAGAATAAAGACATACAGGATGTATCGTTTTTTAAAAGAAAGATAATGTTATGGTTTTTTCAGAGTAATAATCATTGTAAAAGGACAAGCTGTGGGAGCTATAGCTAAATGTCATTTGGCTTTTAAATTAGAGGCAACTATGAAAAAACTGCAATGAATTTCCATTTTTGAACATCTGTAACCAATTGTTTTGTGGTTGCTATAATGTGATTCTGAAGTTCTGCTGTTTTGCCCTTTCAGGTTGATTGCTTTTAAAATGATAATAATTTAAGTGATGGATACTCTGAAAATATACCTTGCTCAATAGTAGTAACTGTGAGAGGGATCTTGGAGTCCTAGTGGACAATCATTTAAATATGAGCCAGCAGAGTGCTGCAGCTGCCAAAAAAGCCAACACAGTGCTAGGCTGCATTAACAGAAGAATAGAATCAAGATCACTTGAAGTATTAATACCACTTTACAATGCCTTGGTAAGGCCACACTTGGAATACTGCATCCAGTTTTGGTCACCACGATGTAAGAAAGATGTTGAGACTCTAGAAAGAGTACAGAGAAGAGCAACAAAGATGATTAGGGGACTGGAGGCTAAAACATATAAGGAACGGTTGCTAGAATTGGGTATGTCTAGTTTAACAAAGAGAAGGACGAGGGGGGACATGATAGCAGTATTCCAATATCTCAGGGGCTGCCCCAAAGAAGAGGGAGTCAAGCTATTCTCCAAAGCGCCTGAAGGCAGGACTAGAAGCAACGGGTGGAAACTAACCAAAGAGAGAAGCAACCTAGAACTAAGGAGAAACTTCCTGACAGTTAGAACAATTAACCAATGGAACAACCTGCCTCCAGAAGCAGTGAATGCGCCAACACTGGAAGTTTTTAAGAAGAAACTGGACAGCCATTTGTCCGAAATGGTATAGGGTTTCCTGCCTGAGCAGGGGGTTGGACTAGATGACCTCCAAGGTCCCTTCCAACTTTATCATCATTATTATTATCATTATTATTATTATAATTCCTATTTCCAAACCAGGGGGGTTGTAATAAAAGAGATGAGTTCTGACCTTGAGAGGTTTGAAGAATGGCAGCTGAGCAGTTACTGGTAGTTTCCTCTAGAGACCATTACAGACAGCAACTCTTGTTTCATATAATTTGCGTTAAGAATTTAAAAAAGGGAAATACAACACTAACAAGAACTAATATAAAGCAAATAAAAGAAAGGGAAAAAATAAAGAAAGAAAAAGCTCAAAAGCCCTTATATAAAAACAAAGTTCCATAATTTTTTTTTCAGTTGATTGACCATCAAACAAACAAACAAAAATCCTCTGATTGTATTTGTATATTAATCTTTAAGATCCTTTGAATTAGTATATGGATTTGTATCCAAAACTTTCTAGCTTTTTACATGTCCATCAAACATGATAAATGTCTCTTCATGTCACTCACTTTTCCAATATAAGTCTGAGACACCTTTATATATTTTATAATCTACTGAGCTGTGATGGTGCAGTGGTTAGAATGCAGTATTGCAGGCTAATTCTGCTGACTGCCAACTGCCAGCAGTTCGACAGTTTGATCCTCACCGGCTCAAGGGTGACTCAGCCTTCCATCCTTCCGAGGTTGGTAAAATGAGGACTAGATTGTTGAGAGCAATATGCTGAACTTGTAAACTGTTTAGAGAGGGCTGTAAAGCACTGAGAAGTGGTATATAAATCTAAGTGCTATGGCTATTGCTATAATTTCTCTCATTACATAAACTAATATTGCATCATTTTATAAACATTCTCCTTAAGGTTGTAACATAATGTAAATTTCAGTCTTCTCAGCCACATACATTGTTTCATTTGTATATTACAACAAACATTTTTAGTCCATTTTATCATTTTATCATTTTATCATTCTTTCACTTGCTAACAGACATCAATTCTTGATGAAGTTAGCTTCTCTCTTTATTTTCCCAGCCTTTCAAGTCCAAGGAGAAATTGGGATCTTGGAAGATTCAGCTCACAGCTGTAGTTATTTTGTGCAGAGACTGATCCAAGATGTTATGGCATTGGGATAGAAGAGCTGGCATGCCTGAGAAATGGGAGCCCCTTTAAGAAAGGGAAGAAACACAAGAAACAGTTGGGTCTAGTGGTTAAGGCACCAGCCTAGACCATGAGTTCTAGTTCCACCTTAGATATGAAAGCCAACTGAGTGACTTTGGACCAGTCATTTTCTCTCTTCTCCCTGCCTCATAGAGTTGTTATTTTGGAGAAAATAGGAAGAGGAAGAAGGTGTGTTGAATATGCTTGCTGCCTTGAATTATTTGTAAAAATAATAAAAGCGGGATAAAAATAAACAAAATACAAAATAAGTGAAGTGGAAGGAATGTTATTTGTGCAATAATAGAATTTTGTACATTTGGGATATATTCCTTTTCCAGTTTTACACCAAAGATGCCAGTTTCTGTTTCTGTTTGAAGTCACAATGCTGAGAAAAGCTCCTATATTTCTCCAGAATTCAGCAGAAAGAGGATTCTAACTATCACAGCAACTTACATGTCATTTTTCAGCAACACTTATCAGAAAAAAGTTTAAAACAAGATACATGAACCAAACGTTGTATAGAAATAGTGGAAGTTATGTCTAAAAATAGAGCTTTCATTGGAAGACTACCAATGTGTAACATTTTCAACAAAAGGAAAGAAATCAAAGGGAAAGACATAGTGACTTAACGTTGTGTAAGACTAGTGGAAGTTATATTTTTTTTAAAAATAGAATCTATCTGGAAGAATTCACATGTTTAAAACATTAATGTACCTATCAGGTAAATATATACTGTATACCAAAGGATATTTTTTTTAACTTCTCAGACAATTGACATTATGAGACAGGGTGAAAGTAACCCTCTGCAAATGAAGAAGGTAAAAAGTGACATTTGTTAAAAATAAATATTCTCCTGCACTAATCCAGATACTCAAACAAACATCTCTGGCAAATGTATTTGGGTTTTAATTCCTAAACTGTGTTTTTATAACGCTTGCCTCTCTTCGCTCACTAACTATTCTTCTTTCTGGTGAAAGGGCAATGCTGAAGCGTGGAACAAGCTTTTGATATTCAGAAAATTTGAAATTCATATCCAGTCCTTAAGGTGAACTAGATTGGCATAAGAAAGGTTCCTGGCTGAAATTCTATAGAGCTGCTTCTTCTTTTCATAGATAACTGTGGACTTAAGGAACAATGATCAGGCATTGTATAAAACATATTGATATATTTTACCTATTATTTCTAGGTTGGCATTAATGCTCCCTGCACTCATGAGGAAAAGTCTAACTTTATACATGGGCGAGGAAGAAAAAAATATGCTATTCTGTTTGAAGGACTGGAGGGAATACCATGCTGATGTTGCAATCATCGTTGGATGCCTTAGGTGGTGCTATTGCACTTATTGTCAAAGTGTCACTAAGTGCAGATAATAATTGCCTTAAAAACAAAGTGTGCAGCAAATCATGCAGTTGGTAGATTAAAACGGTTTGCAACCTAATCTTTACCATCAGATTCTGAGCCTGCTTCCTTATTAGGCCACCATCCCAGTTAGCAATTCATTCTTCTTTGGGCAGGGATGCCTAGCACAGGAGTTGATGTTGCCTTGCTCAAATCACCATTTATGTACCAGGCAACAAATGAACTAGGTGCTAGTTTTAAGTCTAGATGTGTTATTCTGGAGCACCAGCTATGCCTTCCTGTACCATGTATAAACTTGGTTTGAAATAGAGGGACATTTCAGTATTCATCTCTGGAATTTATATTTACATTCTAAAGAGTCAGTACAAACCCAGCTTAAGTGAGTACTTGGATTTCATATACAGGGAGTTCTTACAGCCACAAAGTTAATATAGTGGACAATTGAACCACGAGGTTTGTAATCAATTTGGTTAGGTGTTTTGCATAAAAGTAGACTTCATTTATTGGAGAATGGATTTGTGGCCTGCCCTTCTCTCCATCTACTGAATGTATAGCTGACAATTGAAATGAAATGATATGAAAAGAGATGGGGATCCATTTTGTCATAGGAAGTGCGTGGATGTCACTTCCGGAAGTCCATTCTAGGCCTGGAGGAAGCTTCCCAGGCCTAGAACGGCCCACAGGAAGTGCATGGATGCTATTCTGGAAGTCATTCTAGGCCTCAGAGACCCAGACCAGAATCCATGCAGAGAACTGGTTGTTCAGGTATTTGAATCCCACCCCTGAAGCTACCACAGGCTGCTCAAAAGGCGATGTTGCTCCTGGCCCATGCAAATTCCCTCCCCCCCCATGGAAACGTAGACATAATAGAGTCTCTTGGATGAAACTTCTTGTTTGCAAACACAATTTTCTTTCAAATATTTCCCTGAGATTTTTCTTTTAAGGGAAGAGTGAGAAGCCAGGCAGCTCACAAAGTACCCAGATAGGATTATGGAATGAAAGAGAGGACAGGACATTCAGACATGCAAGTCGTTTACAGCTATAATGGACCCTACCTATTGTGGTCATAAGTCGCGATGGCTGTAAAGCAGGTCATCATGTGGCCGACTTGATTTTGAGAGCTGTTTTTGGTGGTGAATCACCATGGATGCTAAGGGACTCTGCCATGGCTGCTATGGGGCGTTTTTGTTCAAAATCAGAAGTAAATGCTGGTTTCCAGCAAAAACATTGTACATCGTAGTTATGTGAACCTGTGTCAGTGCAAACATCCGTAAATGTGGGCCATTTGCCAAGGGCCTAGAATGCAATTACACGATAGGGGGGAACCAGGCATTGCAACCTCAGAACTGGGTTGTCAGAACCTTTGGGGAAGTCTGTCGTAACTCTGAATGGTTGTTAAGCTAACAGTCCTAAGTTGTGGCCTTCTTGTGCTCCTTGACCATCTTGTAATTAAGTACAAGACAATCATAATCCATCCATTCACCAGTGCTGAATGCAAATTCCCTTTCATCAAATTGGATTAGCACTAGCTCTGACTTCACCTCATTACGTTACTTGTCTGTACATTGTTCTCTCATCTCAGCCTCCTCAATGAACAGGGATGATCGCTTGAAACAGTGAGCAAAGAGTGCACCTCTACTTACTGTTTCTCTCTTTTTTTGCACACAGTGAGGCAAAATTGGAAGCCAGTGACCAGTTGCTTTTCCTCTGATTACTTTGGATCTTACTGGCTAAGGCTCGTTAGGAGCAAAGAATTGGAAAAACAAGCAGTGATTAGAATTTGGCATCAGAATCACGTTTTTTTCCTTCTTCTGCTCAATTGTGTCTGATTGTTGGAGACTGCCTGGATAAATCCCTGTAGTTTTCTTGGCAGGGTTTTTTTCAGAAGTGGTTTTTCCACTGCCTTCTTCCTAGGGTAGAGAGAAAGGCACTGAACAAGCTATTGTGGACTGGTTCACACATAATCATAACCATAAAAAAAATACGCCACAAATATATTGCTCTAAGCCAAATTTAAATAGACCACAAAATAGCATAATATGTAAACCCAGTATATTAATTTGTGTGATATTTAGTTGTCAGCACACTCCTTGGCTAGACTCACATGTCACTTAATTAGCGTGGTATTTGAACCTTGCTTTTGCATAGCATGAGTCAGGCCAGTTATGGCTTCTTTAAAAAGCCAAAGTTAAGCTAGCTATGTCTTACTACGGGACATACTATACACTCCATATATTTCAAGGAAGCTATGCTTATGCCTCTTTATGTTTCCTTTTTATGCTTTTTTTAGTAATACATTATTATCTAACTTCATTTTTCTTAAACTAAACTTGTAAGTGTATAACAGAGTAATAGAATAACTCTGTTATTCTATAACAACAACTCTGTTATTCTGTAAATAGAGTTGGAAGGGACCATGGAGGTCATCTTGTCCAACCCTCTGCTCAGGCAGGAAACCCTATATCATTTCAGACAAATGGCTGTCCAGTCTCTTCTTAAAAACTTCCAGTGTTGGAGCATTCACAACCTCTGGAGGCAGGTTGTTCCACTGATTAATTGTTCTCACTGTCAGGAAATTTCTTCTTAGTTGTAGGTCGATTCTCTCCTTGATTAGTTTCCATCCATTCCTTTTTGCCCTCCCTACAGGTGTTTTGAAAATTAGGAGGGGTTTCTCTTTTCTTGTCCTCTTGATCTTCTTGTTTGTTGCATCTCCGAACAGTACTTTCAGCTTTCCTTGGCCATCCATATTTCCTAGCTAAAAAAAACCCCATGGAAAGACACAGTGAAAGACTGAAGTCCGAGGACCATCAGGATCTCCCTTATTTAATTCTTCTCTTTTAGGAGAAGAGAAGGAAATATCTTTTCCTTAATAACTGATGGTTAAGAATTCGCAGGCAGTCTTTGAAAGAAAGAAAGAAAGAAAAAAATCCCAAGACATTTTATATTTTTTTCAAATGTTTAAAAAGATGAAAAAGTCCAAAAAAACACCAGCAAAGGAAAATGTAATCACTAAAAGCAACCAACAGAAAGCAATTAAAAGAGAGTGAGAGCAGTGAAAAAAAAAAGATGCACTTTTTTAAAAAGAAAAAAAAGGAAAAGGGTAGATTGAGCAAGAAGAAGTGTCAGGAACTGACAAGGTGTCTTTTATCTTATCATAAAACATATCACAGGAATTGCAAGACATACACATTTCCAGGGAACGCACACTTGACTTTCATCGGATCTTTCTCCTCTAGCCATCGGGATTGATAGACATCCAAAGGAGCTGTTACAAAGTTTCCTTACTCATCCAATCCCCTGTGCAATATATCTGGATGTATGGAGAAAACATAGAAAAGGAGTCATGTGTCACAAGAAGCAATCATTGCAATTCCCAAAACAAGTAGACACAGTAATTAAACAACTTACACTCCCTTTTCACTGTCCTTCCAACTGTATGCTGAGGGGCTGTTTGTCTTTGGCATAACTTGAGAGGCTGATGCAACCAAACAGAGGAAAGCCTTAAAAAAGAAGAGTTACATTTTTTTTTTGTGGCCAAAGCATTTAGCTGTAAAAAAAAACCCCCAATGGTTTGGTGCAATGGCTCTGATGTTTAGATTTCTCTGGGTGTTCTTGGCTTCTGGTAGCTCCCAGCAATGCTTCAATTGTGGCACTTCAATTGTGACCAGTATGTTTGTGTTTTTATGTTCTGCTTGAACATTTGCAAACAAAGCAATGTTGCAAATGCATTGTAGGTCTTCAATGTACTGAATTTAAACTGTGCGTGTTTTTGCTTTTTATAAATACCTCTGTCAAATCCCTCCCAAAAATAATAATAATAATAATAAAGCAACTTCGGCTATTGAATGTTGGAGGCTTCCTCTAGCTTTCCTTTCTCTCTTTCTTCTCTCCCATTAAGTTTTCCTCTTTTTTTACACCTCCGCAAACCTTCCCCCCCCCCAATCTGGTACTACCCCCCCACACTTGTGTATAAACGATGCCATACTGGCTGGCTGTCTAAGATAAACATTTATATAACTGACTTTATGATTAGTATTGTATAGAGGAGAATTCAAAGAATTAACATATATTTGGAAGATGAGTCAGAGATGTCATGAGCACGATTTGCAGGCAGGACACAGCTGTAGTCCTACCTTTGAGAACATATAAATGATTACCAGAAATCTCTGTATTGCTAATAAGAAGAGGGACACTTGGCGTTTTCTTAGTGGGAATCATCTTTGATCTAATAGAACTGTCTGTACAGCTCAGATCTTCCCTGGCTGTGCTGAAAATCTAGGTCTGTGGCATTGTGCCAGTTCCCCATTGACAAATGAACTGTTCAGGAGCTTTTAATTTGCATCTGTCATTATCTTTTGTGTGTGCTGAGGTTTAATGTGCAATAAATGTAAATGGGTGATGTATATTCCATGTTTTATTAGCTCTCGTTTATGTTTGGCATCCAGTCTGCTTGGTTTGCATCCGAAAGCATTTCACCCTCCATGGAATGCGACTCACAATTCCCTTTTCAGATGCCCTTGTTTCTAAAAATGACTATCTTAGTTAATTTTAAGAGGGAGACTGGCCTTAAAACCTGGCATGAGCCACAATTTGATCGTTCAGAAAATAGTCTGCGCATAAGGGTATCCACAGGGAGGGGGGTGAAACAATCAATATGGCAGGCACAACCAAGTGAGCAAGGCCCTGCTTTTTAAAAATGAGCATTCTGAGACACATAAAAAAGGGGGTGAGGCTATCATTTTGATTTTTTTTGGACCTCCTGCGGCCTCTTCTTTCACCTGAACATTAGAAACTCATTGGCTGGATTTGTAGCCAGATTCGGAAGTGAGATTTGGAAAATTAAATGTGTGCTTGCATGTAAAATCCAGACTTGATTGTGGTTTTTGTTTTAATTTGTTGTTATTGTTGTTAGTTACGAAGTCGTGTCCGACCCATCGCGACCCCATGAACAACGTTCCTCCAGGTCTTCCTGTTCTCTACCATCTTCTGGAGTCCATTTAAGCTCACACCTACTGCTTCAGTGACTCCATCTAGCCATCTCATTCTCTGTTGTCCCCTTCTTCTCTTGCTCTCAATCTTTCCCAGCATTGGGCCCTTCTCCAGTGAGTCCTTCCTTCTCATTAGGTGGCCAAAGTATTTGAGTTTCAACTTCAGGATCTGGCCTTCTAAAGAGCAGTCAGGGTTGATCTCTTCTAGGACTGACTGGTTTGATCGCCTTGCAGTCCAAGGGACTCGCAGGCGTCTTCTCCAGCACCATAGTTCAAAGAATAGGATAAAATTTTCAGGCAAAACTGATCCTTCTAGGAGAAAGAATCCTTGCCCAGTTTCAGAAAAATAAGAGCAGAGATGCTGGAGAAAGGCAATTCCTACCTTTTTTTCCCCCCTTTTAGGCAAAATAATTCTGAAGTTCAAGAACACTAATTCTAGAACGCCAATCTGCAATTATCCTGGGTGACTTACCTCTACTAGGAGTGCACATTCCAGGCCTGATCCTGTGAAGAAACAGTTTACTACAGGTAGCAAATACAATCAGCACCTTTACCATCTACTGGGATCAAGGGATGGTTTAGGTTTGTGAAAATAACAAGCTCACATAATTTTGATCATGTGACCATGGAAATGCTGGAACGGTCATGAGTATGAAAAGGGGACATCGGTTGCTTTTTTCTGTGCCATTGTAACTTTGAACGCTCACTACACACACAGTTGTAAGACGAGGATTACCTGGACTAGCTCGGTAGGAAAACAAAAATGAAAAAAAAAAGTGTTTTGAAGTGGAATGTTAGTCAGTTGAAATGGAGAGAGGAGAGCAAATTAGACAGCGAGGCAACGGCCTGGAGGTATGCCTGCTTCAAAACCGAGAGGAGAATGGCTTTCACATTTTAAAAAAAACGATTACGAGGCGAAATGTGGAAAGAAAATTGGGATACGTATGTTATATGTAGCTCAAGAGTCTGCAATTTTTCGCCAGGGCCTGTCAAATTGGGTAATTGCTTGCTCAGCATCAGAAAAAGAGGAAATATATTACCCAGGAATGGGACAGATGAGAGTGATTTGAAACATGGGATATGTAGAATCCAGATTTAATCTTAGTTGTAATAATCAGGATGTTCTTAGGGCATGCCTGGTTAATTTAGCCCATTTTTGCATCCCCTGGAATGGCAATGAGTGATCCAGGATTAACTGTATATTAAATATTGTCTCTCATCACAGTAAGGAAGAATGAAATCAGACTACTGTCCAGTGCTGTTCACAGAAGACTCCTCCTCCTCCTCCATATGTTTAAAGTTCACACCACTGACAGAAGAAAATGGTGGTTTCCCCAACCTCGCTTCTTTACAACATTTTCTTTGCTTACAACTTGTTAATTTTCACAGCAGACTTGCCTTGGGAGGAGAACCGAAGGAACACACACACACACACACACACACACACACACACACGTGTGCACATGCACACAAACGCCGGTGCCTCTAACTGTACTGAAGGCCTCATGCACACTCGATAGCCTTTGATGAGAAACATTAAACATTTTTAATTTAGCACATCAATTTGAAAATCTAATTTTTTTTAATGCTTTGTAAGGTAGACACTTTTTCACGGTCCTGTCACTCCCCTCGAAGAATTATGAGAAACTTGAACCGCAGAAAGCAAATTAGAAAAAAAATATCCTCATTTCAGTTGCTCTAAGAAGAGAGGAAATTAGATTTTGATTAAAATCACTCACACATACAATTTTAGGTAAACTAATTTAGCAATACTGACTATATAATTTTTTCCCCCCACAGCTTCTGGGTTCTTTTTTTTTATAACACTTAGGAACATTTGTTGTGTAGCCCTTCTCAGCAACCTGATATGAAGTGAAAAGCATTGCCTCATCTTCAAAGGATGATTGACTTGTTAGTTTGTCAGTGAAAAGACAGCTAGCCTTTTCTTGGGGTGTGATCATTAGAGCCACTAGATAGAACATGTCTAAAAACCTCTGATTTTATTATAAAAACACAGAGCTTCTTTTATTCTCTGTTAAAAAAGGGAAAGTCACTTTTGTAAATTTGCTCTGAGTACTTCTAACATTTTTTATCTTGGCTGCTCTCGTCCCTCTGCAAAAGATTGTGTAGGAGCAGGTAAGAAATCCACTGAGGCACATTTGTTTTCATGAAGATGAGAATGCAAAGAAATTTGATCGATGGACAGACAGTAAGTGGTATAGACTGCAAGGTTTAATGGCCAGTGTGACAAAGATGCAATGCTCTGAAATTCTCTTTTCAGGATGGTTAGAACTACCCGATTGGTTCTGATGTCCTGACATAAGCAGGATTGTTCTAAAGCAGCATTTCTCTATCTTTTGGACTAAATAAATAAATAACTTGATGAGGTTCCTGATGCTGTAAACTATTTCCCCAAGCAGAACAGGACATTTGAAAGGACTGAGACAGACAATGAAGGGCAAACTTGCAGCTCCTCAGGGCAAAGGGCTGGAAACAGAAATGAAACTTGGTTGGTCAACTGTTGACTTGAAGCAACTATTCATGCTAGACCAGAGTTTCTTTTCAGTGTACTTGCTGGGGAATTCTGGGACTTGAAGTTCACACATCTTAAAGTTGCTAAGTTTGAGAAACACTTTTCTAAATTTGACTTTGTTCTGTGCCTCTATTTGTTCTATTCAGCCCACCTATGACTGAAGAATAGAATTAACCTTGGCAATTGTCAATATTATTTGTATTGTTATTATTACGGTTAATCAGCCAGATGTTTAGACTGGATTTGGCATTTTAATCCAACCATAGAGTCCTTCTCAACAATCTGAGATAGGCAGACGTGGTTTGATAGTGTTAAAGATACCATCACAATGTAAGCTGTTCCAAGTAAAGCTGCCCTTTGCAATTGACCGATGGTAATTTTGTCAACGCCAATGGCCATAATAAAGATAAGATGAGATTTGACTGCATTTGAAAACTCTGTAACATCAAAGTTTTAGAAAGCTTTAAATAGTTGCTGGGTCTTTTGCATAAGTTGTTGATGAAATATGACTCAGAAACCAAACATTGTTAAAGGTTGTTGATATAGAAGTTAATTTAACATGAAATCTAATTTTTGGACTATAATTCTACCAATGGGTTTTTACCACATCCAAAATTTGGATTTCCCTTAAGATAGCATGTTTTGTTAAATAAGGATAAATTTCTTACTGATTAGATAAGGCTGGAAGCTTCATTTTAACATGTTAGTATTTGTACTTAATTCACTGATGCTTGGTTTTGCACTTTTTTTATGAAGAATAATATTGGCAAATATGTGTGTTGGAATATTCATGAGCAGGAAGAGTCATGTGGTAACTCAGTCAGCCAATGTGAGTAAAGTGCTACTGAGTCTGTGCAAAAAGGGTATTGAGTTGGAGCTGGATTTTGTTTGTTTCAGTTTCAGTCTCTGGTTTGTCTCTGCTGTAAGAAGTCTTCATTTGTGCTATGTTGCTGTAAAGAAGAATGTATGGTATTGTCAATATTTTGATATGAATATAAAGAAGTTATTTGAATCAGCTAAATGCAGTCAACTGTGAGAGCTTCTGATTTATTTTCACCAATAGAGAAATTAAAATTCTCTAACAATGTGCAACAGAGTCCCCTTCATTAGGGCATCCAGGCTATATAACTCCCTGTTTCAAAGCTTTGCTCCTTATTTCATGTCATCTTGTCAGATAATTAATATTAGTTTCTGTTCCACCTTGCTTTAACACCTATAGCTGCATGCATATCTTATGATACTGTAGTTTGATATCTTCTTATTTAATAATTATTCTCTTGCCTTACATGTTTTGGAAATCTGCAAGCTTGTGGCAGATGGGTCTCATATAATTCACCAGGATTATCCAGAAAGAAGATAGTAGGGAAGGGGTAACTATACAGTAATGCACCAATGGATGGAGGTGGTGGTGAGGATGGAGAGAAATACAAATGAGCAAAAAAACCAGTTTTATATGGGAATCGCTGCTTCACCAAGTCCAGTGCTAAAATATGTCACCAAGGAGGCTTAATGAATATTACATACATCCTACTCTTTGGGCAAAAGAGCCTCCCAATTCAAGTTCCTGTAAGAGCATAATAGAGTTGGAATGATCTTCAAA
>NW_015387444.1:18703-37955 GCF_001527695.2 Protobothrops mucrosquamatus | reverse complement strand
TAATAATAATAATAATAATAATAATAATAATAATAATAATAATAATAATAGTAAAGTTGGAAGGGACCTTGGAGGTCATCTAGTCCAACCCCCTGCTCAGGCAGGAAACCCTATACCATTTCGGACAAATGGCTGTCCAGTCTCTTCTTAAAAACTTCCAGTGTTGGAGCATTCACCGCTTCTGGAGGCAGGTTGTTCCGCTGGTTAATTGTTCTCACTGTCAGGAAGTTTCTCCTTAGTTCTAGGTTGCTTCTCTCCTTGATCAGTTTCCATCCGTTGCTTCTTGTCCTGCCTTCAGGCACCTTGGAAAATAGCTTGACTCCCTCTTCTTTGTGGCAGCCCCTGAGATATTGGAACACTGCTATCATGTCCCCCCTCGTCCTTCTCTTCATTAAACTAGACATACCCAATTCCAGCAACCGTTCCTTATATGTTTTAGCCTCCAGTCCCCTAATCATCTTTGTTGCTCTTCATTTGGTTTGCTAAATAGGCAGCTATTTAGATTGTTTAAACCCTTTAAAGGAAGACTTTTGCCATCTTTTCAATCCATTCAGAGTCAATCTGTTCTACAATTGGACAGCTTGTAGCAATGGGGCTGTTTTTCTTGTTCTTCGGATCTTCAGCCCTTCAAATATTACCATTTAACTTCATCCAACTACTAACTTCCATGCATACTTTCAACTTTGTGCCAGTGTTCTTATCTCTGAATGCTTTTAAGAGGGGCCAATTCATTCATTCTGCTGTTGGACATGAACAATGTTCCTGGCTGCAAACTTATTAGCTTTGCACATTTATGTGTCGTTGGGCTAGAAGAATGCTCACTGTGATAATTAAAGCATTAGGCTTGTGTGCTCAACCAGATCTCTAGTGTGAGCCCTTTCTTTAAAAGCAGCAGATATAACCTTGGGACGAAGTTAATTGTGGACAAGGTAAAAATCATATGTATATCTCTAATGTTTTTAAATCACCAGTTAATCCCCTTTCAAGCCTGTATATCCGGTATAACAAGTTCATAAATCACTTTTAAATGTATTGAAGAATGAATTAATGCAGCCTTTCTCTTCCCCAAATAGCACTTTATGTGGAGATGATAGGAGTAATAGTATTAGTGATAACAGAGAGGATGATAATCCACAGCTCAGGGGTCATGAGGAAACCTTAGGTTCCTAAAGATTTAAAAATGCTTAATAGCAGACTATTCAACAGGATGTCTGATTATAACTTATAGCACATAGAAAAGTTGATTGGAGGGCAAGCAAAGTTTAAATAATATTTTAAATACGTTGTGGATCTATCCATAGCGTTGCAGCCAAAGCAACTTTCAGGAGTCTAAGGATCAGATAAAATACCCATCCAAAGTTCATGTAAATACCCGTCCAAAGTTCATGTAATAGATCACTGCTAGAATCCCTTAGTCTCCAGCTGTAACAATTGTACATATAAATCTGGCTTCATTTAGAGGAAGGAGACTCTACATTTTTGGTGCCAAATGCTCTGGAAGAAATGTTTGATTATATTCTGAACACCACCTGAAGATAATTTGAAAGGTGTAGTTGCAGAAAATTAAGCTCTGTAAAATGCTATCTAGCAAATTAAAAGACATAATTGATTATACCAGCTCGTCCTCAAAATTAAATGCTGTTAATTGCCAGTGACGGTATTTATTTGGTGCTACTTTTTTTACCAGCCAATATAAGTTTATAAAGCTGACATAGGAGGGCACCAAAGTTGCTAAATGTTTGTTCTTCCTTGTGGAATAATGAGAAGTGATGATATTTTGGGTGGTGTCTCTCTGTCATGGAAACAGGAAAGCATTGATCTTGTTTATCTTTCAGCGTGAGCTGTTGACCTGAGGTTTTATTGATTGTATTTGTCTTTAATGTGGTGCTAGACTGTGTATTGTTTGTAGGTTTAACCTGTTTGTCTCTGAGATTATTTTACATAGGGCAGTGTCAAAAGTTTTGAATGAATGAATGAATATTTAAAGAGAATTAACAGAATTTAGAATGTAAAGAGAGGCAGTTTTGTATAGTGGTTAAGGCATCAGGCTAGAAACCAGGAGACTGTGAGTTCTAGTTCCACCTTAGGTATGAAAGCTGTCTGGGTGACTTTGGGCCAGTAACTTTCTCTTATCCCTAGGAAAGAAGCAATCTTGGCAAGGAAACTGCAGGGATCTGTTTAGGTAGTCTCTAAGAATCTGACAGGATCGAAAGGAAGAAACACATCCCCCCCAGAATTTAAGGAAATGAAATTGGCAAGACTTAAATCACCACTTCATCTCTATCTTAATTCTGAAAAAAAAACCCCAACCCTTTGTGGAATTGTTTTTGTATGGTTGGGAGTTTTCCCCATAGTGAAAGATGTATATAATCTCAGAGTGAACATTCAGTTCAGAAGTGGAAGTCAAGGCTTACTTTAACAAAAATAATTATCTTTGGGCATTCATCTATAGGTGTGAGGACTTGGAAATAGTTGCAGGAAGACTCTTCAAACATACTAATTGCGTTCATCCATGAGATCCAAAGAAGGGTTGTCGTCCTGTTTACTTGAACATGAGTGACGTTCGTGGTGCAACAAATCGCCTCATCTTAGCATGGTTCTGGATCATGTGCCCACTTGGAAAAGTGAGTACAGGTCTCCTTTGACTCTTGGCTGGAAAGGGTAGAGACTAGGATCAGCATACATGCTGAAGGTCATCACTCACTAGCAGTAGCAACAAGGTGCTTTCCATGATTGAGTTAATCAATTGCTCAAGATGAGCATTTACAAGCTTCTTTGTGTTTACGGTGACACAGAAGTCTTTAAAAAGTGTGATTTACCTATCAACAGGAATAAATTGACTTGTCATCCAGTTTTACGCCCAAGATACTTGCAGCCTTTTCTGTCGTAAAACTAAATTTTGAGTGCTGTTCACTAACCTCGTTGATGTGACAATTCTGCCATAAAACGAAAAACACATTATCCAGAATCTGTGAGGGCTTTCCATGTTGTAGATCAGAAATGTTCAACCCATGGCCCCATGGGCTTTGTGCAGCCCCAGACAGCTGGTAATGCTGTCCCACAAAATCATAATAAAAAATATAAGAGAAATAAACTTTGTTATTTATATACATGAACTATATTATCTATATTATATGTGGCCCAAGACAATTCCTTTTCACTCAGTGAGGCCAGGCAAGCCAAAAAACGGGACATGCTATAGACACTGCTAGCCACTCTGAGTCAGTTATGGCTAATCCTCAACATACGGCTACAATTAAGCCCAAAATTTCTATTGCTAAGGGAGACAGTTGCCAAGCGAGTTTTGCTCCATTTTACAATCTTTCTTGCCACAGTTGTTAAGTGAATCACTGCAGTTAAGTGAGTAACATGGCTGGTAAATGAATCTGGCTTCCCCATTGACCTTGCTTGTCAGAAGGTGTGCTGCTGCTCTCACTCATGTACACATCCAACTGTGGTTTAGTGAGTTTGTTAATATTCCCCAGCAATTCCCTTCACCAAAACTCAGAACAGTCCCCATTAAACCCAGCCACGAGCAGGCCAAGCTTAGCCCACAGAGCAATGGCCCAATAGTCCCCAAAGCAACTGAAAGTTGCTTAAACAGAATAACTTCACCAGACAAACTTAAACCCACATGCAAGTGAGCTCACGAGGCAAGAAAAGTCCAAAGTCTCCAAGGCATGAACCAGTTCCAAACACGGTGTCAATCCAGAGTGAAGCAGGAAACACAACGGCCAAAAACCACAGAGCTAGACAACTGACACGTTGTTCCCAGCAACGCCGTCATCTGTCTGCTGTGATAAATAGCCAGCTTCCATTGCAGCCAGTTAAGATAGGTGGGGTTTTCTCCTCTCAAGTAGTCTGGCTGACCTCCGCTGCTCTTGCCTGTTCTCTGCCCTATGTGTTTTCGGATGAGGTGCAGAAGTTAGTTCCTCTACCTCTTCGCTGGCTGTCTGCCACTGCACACTTTCCCCAGCTGAAGCCTCCTCCAAATCTCTTCCAGATGGCTGTTCAGAACCTTCAATCAACTCAGTTCCTGACATGCCAGGAATGGGCTCGTCCTCCACTGAGCTGAGCTCTGAGGAGGTGTCTGGGAAGCCGTCCAACGGAGACATCATAGAAGGTTACAAAAGGTCACCACATGTCCCCAGGATACTGCAACCATCACAAATATGAGTCAGTTGCTAAGCATCTGAATTTTGATCATGTGACCATGAGGATGCAATGGTCGTAAGTATGAAAAATGATTAGAAGACATTTTCTTCAGTGCCATTGTAAATTCGAATGCTCACTAAATGGAGAGTTGTAAGTTGAGGACTACCTGTAGAGTAATCAAATGGCCATGGAGTGCACAGTCCTGAAAGTGTCTTGGAGCAAATGGAACAGGGTGATTTTTGATGGCTTTTCTCTGGTCAGCTGACTTGACCACAAAGAGTTGCTAATGTTCAGCATTTGTCGCCACCATGGAAGAAGGCTCCAGTGGTGCCTAGACCCTGCCCACCCTCCCTTGATTATATTGCCTAAACGAAAGCATTGAGGAATATAGAATCCTTTAATCGTCATGGAGATTTACTGGTTTGGTAAGCACGCTTTCCCTTCATTAGATTTAATATATTTCTCATTATAGAAATCTGCCTCTATGACAATAAGTCTTGTTCATAAATCGGGCTGGCCTTTTCCTTCCTGGCCTCTGAGAACTTTCACCAAACAAGACATAAATGGAAACGGCATGACAGGAGGTCAGAACGGCCCTAGCGGATATTAATTTCTGCTCATTAAACTCATTGTAATAGTGCATTTTAATAGCTTCTGTATAACAATTATGATTCCTTCCTATCATTGCCTCATCTGTGTTTTAATATACCAGCCTTAATGGCGGGGGCCAAGTAGGATCCTTATTAAGCTATTTTAAGGTTTGTAGACTATGCCATATAGTCTATCTTTTGCACTCATGATTGCCTAGGCAGGCTGGCAGTGCCCAGCTTTTAATAATATCTTGTTAATGTCGCCAGGGACATTGAAACTGATTTGTGAGAGCTGATTTGAAAGCCAACAAAGTGGATTTTCTCTTGTGTAAGAAGAAGTCGCCCAGTCAGAATCATTTGATGAAGGGAAAGAGATTTTTCTACCTTTAAACTGATCCTGAGAGAAAAACAAGGGGTTAGAACTGGTCTTTGGGACAATGTTGTCTATTAAAGTGGGTCTAAGCCATATTTCTCACCTTATATTACCAAAACAACCACAGCCAGGGGCAGAAAGAAACGGATATCTGAAATTAACGGCCAAGAGAACAGTTGCTGAATTGGTTTTTTGTGCATAGGTCTTCTGAATGAACCTAAAGGCGAGATGCTTACTTATTTATTAAGCAAATTTCTGTAGCTGTCCAATTGACATAGAGATGACTATGGGCAGCTTTAAATTAAAAAAAAAATCCATTGTTTAATGAAACCCATTTAAAAGAAATCCACCTCACTCCCCATGGCAGCAACAACACAATTGAATCCCACTTGATTGGCTCCATTCATAGCTCCCAGGCCCATGGACAAAGCCATGTTTTAAGGCCTTTCAGAAAAACAGCAGAATGGGAGCCAACCATGCCTGTGGGAGAATGATGTTCCTTACAGAAGGGGCCACCACCAGGAAGGCCCTTTTCATGGTCCCACCAGATGACAGTCCCTAAACGATGGGACTTGTAACATGCACCGCCTTCCCATCCTGATGGGCCAGGTGGATATAATAAGGGAAAGGCAGTCCTTCAAATAATGAGGGCTCAAGCCACGTAGGGCTTTAAAGGTGACAACTAACCCCTTGAATCCAGCAACCAGAAGACTTATCCATCTTTCACTTTGCGACTTCAACTTGAATGTAATGATGAACAGTGTTCTAGCTGGATGTGATTGAAAAACACACATCCTTTAATGCCGGATTCCTTCTTTGGGGATGTTCTTTCTTTGATTTTAGGTAATAATGACTCCCGTAAAGGAAAACAGCAACCTTGCCTCTTTACATTTAAAAAAAATAAAAATTCTCCTGGACAATCTTTGTCACTTACTCCAAGGTTTTTCCTGTAATTTTTCGGGGAAAGTTCTTGGCTGCCTGCTCGCTCACAAGTCATTTATCTTTAGATTTGCAGTTTGGCTCCATCCATTCTCTCTCCTTCACTCTGTGCAGAACATGTTGGCTCCCCAAGAGGTCTACATGCTCAACTTGCCCGGCGTAAGTAATAAGCCTGACAAATCACTCTGTCTCCTGACCTGCTTCTCCTTTGTTATACGGTTAGCAATTAAGATGTAAGGATCTTGGAAAGCTCACTCCTCCTGGTCAGTTTGCAGGTGAACAGCCATTCTATAAGTTTCTCTACAGACCTCTGGAAGCTTAACGTATGGCCTTGTGATGTGTTATTTTTTTCCCTGTCTATCATCCCCCTGTAGAACAAAAGAATTAGCTAGAGAAATTTTCACGTATTTGTGCAGAGGGCATATATTTCCCTCCAATGCAAGAGATGGGGAGGAAGAAGGTCATCTGTGATGAATAAATGCTTCTGCATTGTACAAGCCAAGATTTTTCCCCAAGGGATGTGGGTGATGTGAACATATCTTTCCAAAACACATTTATTTTCCTTTACATTTTTCTTTGTGTATGTGTCTTCCTCACTTAATTGGTGTGACATCCCTTCCCTTCCCTCCCCTCCCCTTCCTTTCCTTTCCTTTCCTTTCCTTTCCTTTCCCTTCCCTTCATACATTTCATCCATCCATTCATCCATCCATCCTCTCCTCCTCCTCCTCCGCCTCCTCTCTCTCTCTCTTTCTTCTTCTTCTTCTTCTTCTTCTTCTTCTTCTTCTTCTTCTTCTTCTTCTTCTTCTTCTTCTTCTTCTTCTTCTTCTTCTTCTTCTTCTTCTTCTTCTTCTTCTTCTTCTTCTTCTTCTTCTTCTTCTTCTTTTTCTTCTTCTTCTTCTTCTTTTTCTTCTCCTCCTCCTCCTCCTCCTCCTCCTCCTCCTCCTCCTCCTCCTCCAGTGAATGTTATTTGAATGGGCTAAATGTGGTCTATTTGAAACCACAAATCTTGAGAAAATTGAATTCCTAACTATGTGCTACTACGATTTCTGAAAATGATCACCCAACACATGTGATATGATATCCGACTGGGGTGACTGGTTTAATCCAATCTTAATTTTACGTAGTCTTATGCATGATTGTATACACCGAATGATCAGGAAACTAATTGCCTACAAAACATGGATAGAATCGCAGCACAATGATGATTTGCCATTATTAATATTTATATTTTCCTTTAAAAATAGTTAGAACAATTAAGCAGTGGAATGACTTGCCTCCAGACATTGCTCCAATCCTGAAGGTTGTCTGAAATGATATAGGGTTTCCTGCTTGAGCAGAAGCGGGGATGGGTGGGGTTGGACTGGAAGACCTCCAAGGTCTCTTCCATTTCTGTTGGCAGTGACAGGACAGGCTGTTTAAGCTTGGACTCATCATATCGCTGTGAATTACAAAAAACACACACCAAACTTTCCACCTGCCTCACAGCTTTTGTTTGCTTTGGAATCTAGCACTGGCACAGATGGACGTTTTCTTCCTGAGAAGAATATCAACATTTTTAAAAAAATTGTACATTTATGTATATATAAAAATTGCAGTATGGATAAAAAAAGATAAAAGCTTTATTGTGGGCTTCTAGTGTGACTCGGAGGAACTCCCATGCAGTTTATACCCCACTCACCCACACAGCTTATGTATTTTATATAACATACAGCTTAATGTGCAAAACATACTTCCATTACATCTTACCGATGGCAGATGAAAACACATTCCAGATGAATTCCATCCAGAGAAATGGTCTGCATTTCCACTCTTATCAGAGCCGTGGTGGCGCAGTGGTTAGAAGGCAGCATGGCAGGCTAATTCTGCCGACAGCCAGCAGTTTGATTCTCACCAGCTCAAGCTTGAGTCGGCCTTCCATCCTTCCAAGGTCGGTAAAACAAGGACCCAGATTGTTGGGGGCAATATGCTGACAGTGT
The DNA here is from genome assembly GCF_001527695.2 of Protobothrops mucrosquamatus. NCBI lineage: Eukaryota > Metazoa > Chordata > Lepidosauria > Squamata > Viperidae > Protobothrops > Protobothrops mucrosquamatus. The sequence continues at coordinate 29,922 of NW_015387444.1, read as the reverse complement.
AAACTGCTTAGAGAGGGCTGTGTGAAGCGGTATATAATAATAATAATAATAATAATGATAAAGTTGGAAGGGACCTTGGAGGTCATCTAGTCCAACCCCCTGCTCAGGCAGGAAACCCTATACCATTTTGGACAAATGGCTGTCCAGTTTCTTCTTAAAAACTTCCAGTGTTGGCGCGTTCACCGCTTCTGGAGGCAGGTTGTTCCACTGGTTAATTGTTCTAACTGTCAGGAAGTTTCTCCTTAGTTCTAGGTTGCTTCTCTCCTTGATTAGTTTCCATCCTTTGCTTCTCGTCCTGCCTTCAGGCACTTTGGAAAATAGCTTGACTCCCTCTTCTTTGGGGCAGCTCCTGAGATATTGGAACACTGCTATCATGTCACCCCTAGTCCTTCTTTTCATTAAACTAGACATACCCAATTCCAGCAACCGTTCCTTATATGTTTTAGCCTCCAGTCCCCTAATCATCTTTGTTGCTCTTCTCTGTACTCTTTCTAGAGTCTCAACATCTTTTTTACATCGTGGTGACCAAAACTGGATGCAGTATTCCAAGTGTGGCCTTACCAAGGCATTGTAAAGTGGTATTAATAAGTCTAAATGCTATTGCTATTGGTTAACGCTGAATTTAATGAAAGAGAATATCCTTTTTTTGCAAGGAAGAGAACTTGAGAAATTGCAAGACAGTTGGACAATTTCTTTTTTCCTCTTTTCTTTTTACTTCTTTGCTGAAGACCCACTCTGCTAAATATTTCTGACCCTTTGAAAGCCTCAATTCTTTTCCTGGACCTATGAAAGCTGCCTGGACTGTGTCACCTCCTCCTGGGCTGACATTTTGATGTGATTCTTCACATCAGCTAATGATGCTTTTTTCCCAAGATCACCAGCCACTTCTCCATCTGCTGGTGTCACTCTCTGTCTGCGGTTCCAACCACCAGATTTTTGTTTCTTTTTAAACGAGGCTGCTTTTCAGCCCCATCATTCAAATCCTCTCCCAATAAACTGTAATCTGTTTACTTTCACAAAGGGTATAATTTCAGCTGTAGTCTCAGCTGAAATCCATTCAGAGCCAACTCCTCATAATGTGCTATTTAGGCCTGGAGATACAATCACTGCCTTATTCTCATCGAAGTTTGTCATGTAATTAATATGGCTCAAACTAAAAAGCGCCGATGTGTTTAGTTTTTATAACCCCCCTGTTTATCATCATAAACAAGTAATTTTTTTTTAAAAAAGCCTTTTGTAGATAATCAATTTTGTGTTTTAAAATGTCAATATAAAGAAATGCTTTTTGGTGAACATCCTAAAAAGGAGTTAGAAAGAACCAGAGGAAATGCAAGAAAAATAGCCCATGTGGAGCAACTGCGACGGCTGCGCATCTGTGTTTGAAGCTGCTAAAATATTTCATTTATTTGTTAGATTTAATAATAATAAAGTTGTAAGGGACCTTGGAGGTCATCGAGTCCAACCCCCTGCTCAGGCAGGAAACCCTATACCATTTCAGACAAATGGCTGTCCAGTCTCTTCTTAAGAAACTTCCAGTGTTAGAGCATTCACCGCTTCTGGAGGCAGGTTGTTCCACTGGTTAATTGTTCTCACTGTCAGGAAGTTTCTCCTTAGTTCTAGGTTGCTTCTCTCCTTGATCAGTTTCCATCCGTTGCTTCTTGTCCTGCCTTCAGGCGCCTTGGAGAATAGCTTGACTCCCTCTTCTTTGTGGCATCCCCTGAGATATTGGAACACTGCTATCATGTCCCCCCTCATCCTTCTCTCCGTTAAACTAGACATACCCAATTCCAGCAACCGTTCCTTATATGTTTCAGCCTCCAGTCCTCTGATCATCTTTGTTGCTCTTCTCTGCACTCTTTCTAGAGTCTCAACATCTTTTTTACATCACTGTGACCAAAACTAGATGCAGTATTCCAAGTATTTATACCTTTACTTTTTATTAAGGGTCCCTAGCAGTACACAATGAATGGGACAACTCACCACGGCCAACTCATCATGGCCAACTTGTTGTGGACAACTTGCCATGGAAGGATAAACAAATACAAGGTTATATTAATTTCAACGGAACTGGGGCCCATAATGATAAAATGAAGAAAGGCAATCCAGAAATACAAAAGTTACAATAATTTTGAGAAAAACGTGGTCACCAATAATAAAAGTACCTGAACAAAATGATTGATACAGCATTAAATTGTCCTGCAGCAAGTGGGCCATGGCGAGTTGGCCTAGACCCCAATACACATGGCATTCCAACCTCTCTCAGGTTGGGCTGAGAGAAAAAGATTGGCCCCCAAATCACTAAGTGTCCCAGAGTAGACCAGAGCTACATCGTAACTTTACACCACACTGGTGCTCTTAACATTTGTGTCTTCCTCCCATGGATGTCCTCAACCAAGCCAGTTGTAGGAATAGTTTAGCAAGGCTACAGTCCTCACCTAAATAGGTGGCTTAACTCACACTGAGGATTTGTTGTTGATATGTGAGAATGACTTTGGGAGAGAAAGAGAAGAAGAGCTTCAGCCAAGGGAACTGTCAGATAAAAGGCAAATTATCCCACAGAAGGAATGTCAATGGGGCAAGCATCTGAGAAAGGACCTTCTCTAGTTTCTTGAGATACAGAGGTGAAGGAGATTGTAAGATTGTAAGATTCTGATAATGTAGTCTTACAATAAAATAAAATTAGCTCAACTGGCTGTGCTTCCTGCCTCATAAGGCTGACATCAATCTTTCAATTCTGAAAGTACATCCCCTAAAATGCTAGTTTTCCCCTATAAAAATCTTTATGGATTGGAATTTGAGCACCCATGCTTACTCCAACTAGATGTCCCAACACATAAACATAAACAGTGATTTATTTCTAAGAGCCCTGGTGGTGCAGTGGTTAGAATGCAGTACTGCAGGCTAACTCTGCCCACAGTCTGGAGATCGATCCTGACTGCTCAAGGTTTACTATACCTTCCATCCTTCCGAAGTCAGTAAAATTAGGATCCAGATTGTTGGGGGGCAATATGCTGACTCTATAAACAACTTAGAAAGTGCTATAAAACACTATGAAGCAGTATATAAGTCTAAGTGCCATTGCTATCTTCCAGTTGAAATTAAACTCCCCTCTTCTTGATGGCATTTAGTAAGATGTTAAAAAGTGAGCCATTCCAGACAGTTTCAAGTTAGTCTTACAGTGTATCTTATCCAGGTATTTGATTTTATGATCCTTGTTCATTTTATATTGTTTTATTTTAAGACTGAACCACGGATGCTTTAAGGTTTCCTCTATCATATCACATAAGCTGCTGGGTTGCAGTGGGATACAAACTGAATAAACCAATACATGAATAAATAATAGTATTGTCAGTAATGACTAGCAGAAGTAGCTCTCCAGATTTTAGGTCAGCTCTGTGGCAGCCATCGCTTCATGCTCAGAAGAATTCCCAAGAATTGAGGTCCAGCATAAAACGGGGCAGACAAATTTATTTATTCTGGTTCTCTTTCAACCTGATGACAATTTGCCTTTGAAAAGAATTATTATTTTTTCTCCGATAGGAGAAAAGAAATTTAGTGAAAATCTCATGGGTGGAATATGGAGTTCTTGTGCTGTTTTATTTATAAGACGCCTAAGGGATGTGTATATGAATGCTCATTCTTTCACCGTACTGCATCTCTCCCATATGAAAAAATCCCAGTGGAAGACATCATAAGAACATTCCTTCCTTTGGGGGCTTTTTTTTTTTGATAGGGAAGGCTGAAGTGTGATAGATGGGTAGCAGAAAAAAAACCCCACCCCAAATCCAGGAAAAGTAGCACTTTTCATCATTTCCCACAAAATTAGATCAAAATACCACCAAGATAAATGTGAAAATAAGGAAGAAAAATGAAAACCCTTTTTTGGGGGGGGGGGCTGGGGATGAAAACAACTGAGAAATGGCAAGTATTCTCAGTGATGTGCAATATCCATTTATATCATCATCGTGGTCATGAGACAGAAAAACCAAAAGTTGGAACGACTTGTCCAAACAATTGACTTTCTGAAAGTTATTTCTATTGCAAATAACTTCTGTCTTCTAGCAAGGCACTATGGATTGAGCTGTTAACAGAGCCTAACCTTAATTGAATTCTTGTTTTATTCACTGAAATGGGCAAAATGTAAAGATGTCAAGGAAACATGGTATATAGCCCACCAGGCTCTATTATAATGGCATTGACAATGAAAAATCAATAGCATGGCTGAGATATAGGAAAGCTTATATCATAAGGAAGGATTTGATATTTCTGCACCAAGATCATAGATTATCAATGAATAATTACAGTACATTCATCACTAAAACCACAGGAAATGAGAACTCACAAAATGCCAAGCATTGATAGATCATTAATAAAATGTTGTCTAATACTGTCATCTATCAATTACTGGTTATTGGCTCAAGGAATAATGATAATAATAATAATGATGATGATGATGATGATGTATACATGTAGCAATCTTATCTCACATATGAAAGTCTTTATTGTAATCAATTAGAACACATTTGGAAAGGTAAAATGATGTATATTTTTACTGCATTTGATTGGCTAAGAAGCAAGAAGAACTAATCTGCTTAGTTACAGTCAAGATGTAACAAAATATGAAACTACCATTGTTATAAAGTTGGGAGGGGAGGGATTGTCTTACTACCCATTCCTACTGGCATGCAGTGTCTTGTATTTGCATACGTGTTCTACTGAAATATCTCACTGCTGCTCCTTTTGTTGGTATTTTGGACATAAGGTATGTACCTGATCTGCGCACCATCAACATAGTCCACATGTTTCCAACAGAGCTATCTACAGTAGGTGGACGCAACCTAAATTCCTAGCTAATGGTACATCAGTGTCCAAGATGTCATGATGACTGTCTTCCAGTACTTGAGTGGCTTTCGCAGAAAAGAGGAAATTGACTTATTCTCCAAAGCAACCAGTGGACAGGATGGGAAGTACTGAGTGGAAGCTTGTTAAAGGGAGAACCAATATAGAAGTAAGGCGAAATTTTCTGACATGAGAACAATCAACCATAGCTTGCCTCCTGGAGCTGCGGGTGCTCCATCATGAGAGGTTATCAAAAATAGACTGGACAACCATTTGACTGGGATGGTATAACGTCTCCTGCCTTGAGCAGGGGGTTGGACTAGAAGACTTCCAAGGTCCCTTCCAGCCTTATGCTTCTATGTTCTACACTCCCCCAAATCCTTTTACAGATCTTCAGATCTTTACTCTTGTTTGGATTTTCCATAAGTTAAAATATTAGAGCTGGATGTAGAGAACACAGAGATGAAAATAAACAAATAGCAAACAAAATTGTGCTTGAGAAAGCACAGCTTTCTGGTTGGCCACATCCACTTTATTGGTTTTGCTCAGAATGATACCTCCAATAAAACTCACAAAGTATCTCGCCCCATCAAAAATTATCCTGCATAAACAAACTCGACTTTAATGCCACTGCTTCAAGTGCATATTTGCACTGAAGTATTGATGTTAATTCATTAACTAGCGAAGCATTAGTTTCCATTGCTCTCTGCTAGAGGGAGCAAGCATCTTACACACAACATTATAGACACATCTGTTTACCTCTTTTGAAGGAGTGAAAATCTGAAGTTTTTCTGGATCGCGGCAACAGCATAGAAATATGGTTCTCAGAACTCAAATAAGAGACAATATGAAGATGTAAAGGAAGGTAGCATGCTAATTAAACTTCAGAGAACTTTGCCAAATGATTTGGACATCAAATGCAGTAATGGCTGGCTATGTGTTTCTAATTAATAGAAAGAGCAATGATCCAAGAACGGATATGATATTTTGTAAGTACATTGCAAGAATTTTACTTGCGTGGGTTAAACCAGCCTTGCTTTGGCAAGAAAGAAAGACCTCAAGCAGAAATTCACATGTGTGATCTAACATAATCTTTCCCAAGAGACCTCTCTTCAAGATGTGTTAGAGTGGCATCACTGGAATCTTAGAAGTTAAGTTAAATACAGCTGTGGGATTCCAAGTTCAATAAGGCTGATGGAATATACATTTGTCTTGCTCTTCTCGTGGTTTGATTTATATCTCGCTTTTCTAATGAGTGCTCATGGTCACACACTATTAATTAAAACAGGATACAGAATGAAAAGTGAAAGCTTAAAAATAAGACTAATATTAAAAGCTAAGTTTGGTGGAAGAATTGGGTCTCCATCTGGTCAAATAACTAGTTCAGAAATGTGTTTTGAGCTCAGGATGGCAGAATTTCAAGGCTGGACCAATTCCAAAACCATTGAATCAATTCGAGCTTCCAGCACTTCACATTCAAAATATTTCACAGGTTTTAAAAGTTGTCATAGGCAAATCTGATTGCAATGACTTATTGGGACGCTTAGAAAAATGGCCACAATATAGCTTGCTTCTCAAGATCAGTTTAGTGAAACAATCTCTCCATCTTTCTTGTGGTGTGGAGGGAAGAAAGTTTTATTTGTAGCCAATGAGAAAAGAATCACAAGCTTTCTCAGCCACATGCCCTGGGGACATGAAAACTCAGAGAAAGTAATATAGAAAAAGTTGAGGGATCAGAGTGGCTTCTGAGAGTCTATATAAGGCTTCTTAACTAATTCTTAAACTTTATTGGTCTGCTAACTAGAAGCGCACGTCTAGGTGACAGTAACCCTTGAGGGGTTCATAAAACATATTTTTCAGCACATCGATTTTTTTTTTAATTGTAACTCTAATAAGAGGGCTGCTTAATAATGGTAATTTATCTTAAGGGTAGACAATTACCTAAGGTTGTACATAATCATTTTTGGAAAATTTGATAATAAAAAGTGCAACATAAAACCATGTAAGATATTCTATTCGTCCAGAATTTTGGAGGGTAGAAGTATGATTTTGATGGGTTTCTCTGCATTTTTAACTGTGCATATTTTAGTGCTTACACTGTGTTCTCTCAGGATTTCACGGAGTCACCACAGTGTGACTTTTCTGCAGTTGGACTGTTGAAATCCAGTAATGCAGTTGCCCTTGGGGAGATAATTTACCTAATTTTAGTTTCTCTCTCCACTGAATTCTAATCCTTCCCCAGCCTAGCTCTTTCCCAGTGTTTTGGGACGCAGCCCCCAGAATTCTAGAATAATAACAGAATAACAGAGGTGGAAGGGACCCTGGAGGTCTTCTAGTCTAGTCCAACCCACTGCTCCAGCAGAAGATTCTATACCCTTTCAGACAAATGGCCATCCAATCTCTTCTTAAAAACCTCCAGTGAATGGAGCCCCCACAACTTCTGGAAGCAAGCCATTCCATTGATTAATTGTTCTCACTACCAGAAAATTTCTCCTTAGTTCTAGATTGTTTCTCTCCTTGATTAGTTTCCAAGACTCTTGGAAAACACCACATTAGGGATACCTGAATTAGAATATAAAGATTCTTGAGTCTCTTGTATAATGGCTATTTTTTAGCCTTCCAAAAGGGAAGTCTCATGCATAGACCCATGTTACACTTTGCTATTGGCTGGATGGTTCCATTTCCCAGTTAAAGCTGATTTGGAGTTGCTACATGCCTACACCTTGAACAGGTTGATAGATAAGTGTAGGTTGCAAATGACTGCAGATATGGGTTGAAGTGCACACCTCCCAATCTGAACAGCGTGTTGTGTGGAGGTGTGCCTCCTTATGTGCTGATTGGTTGTCCTAACTTCCTGTTCTGTGCTTTGATGTTTGAGTGCTCCCCTAGTCAGAATATTAAAATTTGCAGATGTATGAATATAACAGCTACACAACCATCTATTCATAAACATATGAAGAATGGCTGCAGGAATTTGGTATGTCTAGTCTAGTGAAAAGAAGGACTGGGACAGACATGATAGCAGTGTTCCAGTATTTGAGGGGCTACCACAAAGATGAGGGAGGCACACTATTTTCCAAAGCACCACAAGGTAAAACAAGAAGCAATGGATGGAAACTAATCAAGGAGAGAAGCAACCTAGAACTAAGGAGAAATTTCCTAACAGCGAGAACAATCAACCAGTGGAAGGGCTTCTCTTCAGAAGTTGTGGGTGCCCCATCACTGGAAGCTTTCAAAATTAGACTGGATAGCCATTTGTCTGAAATGATATAGACTCTCCTGCTTGAGCAGGTTGTTGGACTAAAAGACCTCCAAGGTCCCTTCCAACTCTGTTATGCTATGTTCTGTCTTCTACAAACAACAGACACATATGTTCCCTCATGTGCAGTGCCAGAGAGATCTGCTCAACCCTTTAGACAGGAAGACCAGGACTAAAGACAACTTAAGGTGTTGTTTTTTACACAGGTAATGGGCCTCCAGACATCACTGTGGCTGAAATGTTGCCTTTACGATGAGCCAACCTCATTTGCCCAAAGCTCCACCTTGACTGATCTGGTTCTATAATTAGCATTCATCCGTATTACAGTAACTGGAAGGCTATGGCTAACGGATCAATCATGCTTTGAGTGAAAAACAGTCTACTCCCATTACAAAGGTTAACGCTCTGGCACAGCTTTGTAAAGAGATTTTGGCATTCACAGCAAGTAAAATGATGTTCATAATATGGTGATTGCTAGATTTCATCAGACTTTCCAATCCAGAGCTGCTTTTGTATCTTTCTAATTATCATTTTTTGCTGACAGCTAGAGGAATGCTAAAGCAGCAGAATAATTAGACATAAGATTCCTTCAGTGCCCAAACATCCCTATTTAGGAGAATGAGCCAAATGGGTGTAGAAAGAAGCATTTGAAACTCTAGCCAGGATAATGGTTAGCTAAGTGACCCAGGTTCAAGTTTATTCTCAGCCACGGATAGTCAATCAGTATCAAGCTATACTTCAGGATTATTATTGCTGAGAAAATTAAGGAGGAGGAAATGCTCCTGGAAGGTCATAAATCTAATACATAAAGTACGTAAATAACAAATGCCTTTAACAAATGTGTTGATTCGTTAACAGCTGGAACCTTGGATTGATAAAAAAAATTGCTTTAAAAAACAACGCTGTCATTCAACTTGTTTACAAGAAACTAAGCTTAATATAGTTCCCCCCCAAAAAAGTAACTGAAATTCATATGAATTGGGTGTGGTGTTTTAATTCTTATGTTGGTGAAGAGATAGGTAAGGCATATGTGTAATTGTGTCCAAATGTTTTGGCAGTCTCTAGCTTTCCTGGCTTTCCTTTATTTTAAATCTCAAGGGAAAATGTTATGAAGGCTCTCTTCCCATAAGTGTTTAGGAACAATTTGGACTGATAGAAAGAAAGAGAGAGAAAGACAAAAAAAGAGAGAAAGAAAGAGAAAGAAAGAAAGAAAGAAAAAGGAAAGAAGAAAAGAAAGAAGGAAAAAAGAAGAAAGAAGGAAAGAGAGAGAGAGAAGAGAGAGAGAGAAAGAGAGAGAGAGAGAGAGAGAGAGAGAGAGAGAGAGAGAGAGAGAGAGAGAGAGAGAGAGATTGTATCAACAACCTTGATCATCTCACAAAAATAAATAGCTTCCACAAAGTATTTGTAAAGAAATTCTACGGCACCTGGACAGCAGAATTGAAAAACCAAAGATCTCCTTTATGTAGAAAGAAAATATGGGGGAAATCAGAAGACAGATTTCATGGTTTCAGAAATGTCTCCAGGTCAGAATGGCTGTGTCAGCAAGGCAAGAATTGCAGCTTCTCAGCAATTATGGGAATATGGCATCTTGTTGAAAACAAGTAGTACGGCTTTCAGGGGAACAAAAATCCCCTTCTTTTCTCACAAATGACCAGTGTAGGGAAAGATTTTCACTCTTAAATTGTAAATACTGGTGATAGATTTTTTTTTTTTAAAAAATAATTTTATATGTTTGACAGAGAGGCAAAGTACTACTGCTACTCTTCCTTCTCCTCTTCCTCTTACGAGTATCACGATTTTGCTGTGAACAATGAGTGCCCTTGTTCCCTTTTTGGATATTGTTCCTGATGTTAGTTCCCTTCAAAACAGCCTTGAGGAAAGAAAGAATGTCCCCATTACTTTGTTAATAAAACCATTAGCTTTAACTGCTGCCTCACTGTATTAGGATGATATTTCTTGGTGTATTTAGCTAGTTACGATTTCCCCCTTCTTCTGGCACTCTTCTGTTAGTGCTTGCTTTGACCTAGACTTTACAACAGGTTTGTTTTCTTGGAGGTTTTCAAGCTTTGCCACCAAATCACACATTGCCTCTCCCTCTCCCTCTCCCCTTCTCTCTCTTTTTTCAAGTAATTTTTATTAAAGATTATAGTTACAATAGTAAAAACTAATATAAACTAAAAGAAAGGTAGAAAAATAGAAAGAAGTAAAAGATGCAAAGGAAAAAAATAGGAAAGATGTAAAAAATAGAAAGAAAAAAGAAAAGAAAGAAAAATATGAATGTAATAAAGAAATGTATGAAGACATGACTCACAGCCTTTATCACAAGTACAAACAATTTTAGTAACTTTTCATCTTCTCTTAAATTATAACAAATGAACACTTCTTCTCATAGCCCATCTGATCTCTCGGCACAAATCTAGAAAGTGTGATCATTTCAGTCTTGATATCAGGAAAGGTCCATTAAGGGTTACCAAAAATAATAACATATCTATTTTAACCTTGATCAAATAAATCAACTTTATATTCCTTTTATGTCTAACAAACTTAATATTAATCCATCCAAATAACAGAACCTGATTTCTTTTCATTTCTTCTTTCTCCTCTCTCAGGTGATTCTTCAAAGTTTAACAACCCTAACCCTAAACTCTTTATAGTCTATTTTACTGATAGTTTTAGCTGTTGATATGTCTGTGATTTCTTTTTATATCCTGAGAACTATCTCAATGTTCTGCCCAATGGCATTATTCATACATGAAGGTTTATGCAAGCCAAACATCCATGCCTACCATCCATGATCCTCTCCAGATGTTTTAGTTAATAATTTCCTTAAATACTTGCTTTTATGGCCAGTACTCAGGGATGATGAGAAATATAACCCAACATGTTTAGTGAGAATGAGGAAATCTAACAATCCCTTCTCAAATTTCCTCTCTGCTCTCATAATCTAGATTCTAGATCAGTGGTGGCGAACCTATGGCACGGGTGCCAGAGGCGGCACTCAGAGCCCTCTCTGTGGGCATGCATGCCATCTCCCCAGTCCTAGGCCTTCAGCTGGGTTTTATAAAACCTTTTCGTTTTAGACCTCCACCGCTGTGTGCAAAAAAAAAAAAAAAGGTTCAAT